>NC_077232.1:263325426-263625426 GCF_027887165.1 Monodelphis domestica | reverse complement strand
ATTTGCGATTTGAGTCTTCAGTCAAGTGAAAAAAAAACCACAGATTAAAAACAGATTTTAGTTGATAGGTTTCCCTCCCCTCTCCTCTCCCGACCCAGTCTGTGCAAAGTACTGATAAAGGTCTCTGAGTAACCTGTCTGCACTGGAGCCCTTATCAGCCAATACTCAGCTGTACTGGGTTGCTGTGGTCCAAGAGTTTTAAAGCTACATCCCAATTATCTTGGCAACTAGTAACATTTTCAAACTTAAAGGAAAACATCCCCACTAGGAAAGAAGGAAAGATAATGAGGGGCCCATCCAAAATAGTAAAAGAGTCTAAAAATTATGCTAGTTGAAGAATGGAATGGTTGATGGCACTGAGGTTATTTAACCCAGAGAAGAGACAGTTAAGGTAAAAAAATCAAACTAACTTCAAATAGTGGAGCAGAAGTGATGTGTGGTTTCCACATTTGGTACAGGAGGCAGAGCTAGGGCCAATGGGTAGAAGTTACAAGGAGACAGATTTTGGGTTAATATCAGAAAGAAATTTCATACTTAATAGATTTGGAATCTGGACAGGACCTTAGAGCCTATATGTTTCCAAATTCTCATTTTACACAGGAACCCAAACCCCAGGGTGATTTGTTTGAAGCCAATATAGAAATCATCAGAGTTGGAGAGAGATACTGAATCCAGAGTCAATAGATGGGTAAGAGCATTTATTAAGCACTTACTATGTGCCAGGCACTGTGCTAAGCTCTGAGGATACAAATGTAATCAAGGAGGTTACATTCTCTGGAAGGAAGCCAACAGAAGAGGGGAGATGGAAATAAGGGGAACGGGGGGGGGGGGGGGAAGGGGGAACAGCCAGCTCTAGAGGTTAATGAGAGACAATTGTTAAATTTCCAGTGAGTATTTATACCTAGGAAATCAGCAAATGCTACAAATCACAGCTTGATTGGTTGTATCAATGTGGAATCTAGAAGTCCCCAAACTTGTAGCTTGGAGGGATTTTGTGATCCCCAGTTTATTTAGTCAAACCCCAGGTTTTGACCTTGTCAAAGGAGTTTCTCCCTGAGGGAAGGTCCTACTTCACTGGTCTCAGGCTAACAACAGACCTTGAGTTATAGCGCAGTAGGTAGCACGTCAGTCTCATAAGCCGGAGGTCCTGAGTTCCATCCTCGAAAGGAGGATGTGATACAATGGGAGAAGCTTCTAAGGCTAGAAGAGGCATCTGATGGGATTAGCCATCCCCACTCAAACTAACAGTGAAGAAGGACCATCCCTCAGGGAGAAATTCTTCTGCGACAACGTCAAAACCTGGGGTTTCTACCTCCAAACTAAATAAACTTTGGATCTCTAGATTTCTACGTTGACAGAACCCATACTTCATATTGATTCTAATACAGAAGTTAAGGATTTTAAAAACAAAACAAAACATTTACCAGCACTCCATTGAGGGAAGTTACTTAATTAATACTTTGGTGAAGAAGATAGCAAGGAGATACTGTAGCATCTAGGAACTGCCTTCCCAACCCCCTTTCAGAGCAGTAAGACCTAAGAAGTATGCAAACATTTTGTCGACTCTGAATGTTTTGTGGAAAAAATTGAGCATTGAGTCAGTCAAAAGTGAGGTGAAGCATTCTGGATTCTTTCCTAAAATGGTGTTCAGAGGAGAGAATCGCCAAAGAGAAGAGGTTAATGGTATAGATTTCCCCGGCGGACAATGGGATTGAGAAGAGCACAAAGAAATAGGGACAAAGTTGAGGTCAGATGGAAAAAGAAATGAATTCTCTCTATGGCATCTCCAGATGTAGTCACCATTCCTTAGCTGCCTTCTGACTCTACTTGTGAGAGCCCCTTTTCCCATTGGTAAATCCATATCACAAACTCCATTTTGGAGAAAGTTCTTAGACCATTCTGGATTCTCCAGACTTAAGCCACTAAGTCACCATGCAGTACCTCTTTCTATCCCAATCCTCCCCCTTCACTTTTCATCTCCATTTTATGCATTATCCTCCTCTATTAGAATGTAAACTCCTTAAATTCATTTCCTGTATTCATATTTCTAGCTCTTAACACAATGCCAGCCGCCTCTTCAGCACTTAATGCTTGTTGACTGACAGCTTGGAGAAGCCTGAACCTCTAACAATTAGACCAACTTATCATTAGAATGTGGTGCTTCTTATGGTAATGAATTCTATGGGATGCTCTCCAAAGGGCTTAGGCCCTTCACTATCTGGATCCTTTCCCTCCATCTCTGAATTGATTAATTAGTTATCAGAACCCAAATCCAGAGCCAGTCTTCATGGAGCAAAGTACCTGGTACCCCTGAATTGGTGAGATTAAGTTAGTAGTCAGTCTGGTCATACCTAACTGTTAGGATCTGTTTTAGCCCCCCATAGCTAAGTTCTTCCATATGGCCAAATCTCTAAGAATGAGCTATCCAGGTGGTATTTCTTCCTCTGTCTGAGCTATTTCTGGTTGGGACTATGTGCTGGAAAAAACCTTGCTTTTATCTACTAGAGTTTTTTCTGCTTCTTGAAAACCATCCAGGGATTCCCCTTAACATGCCTCTCCTCTAATACTAATAATATAAACCCTGGACAAAGGGTCCCAAACTCCAACAACTGTTCCTACTTTCCAAGATTCCTCCTAGGGTGCATAGAAAACAAGGGCTGGGAGCATGGATCCCCTATGCCAAGGGGACAGATTCACCATTTCTCTGATACTCAGGCAGGGACCTGAACCTCAGATCCTTTGGTTTTCAAAATCCTCTTGGAAGTCAAAATCCTTTTGACTTCATAAACAGAGCCAATAGGGATGGGATGCTCTAGCACGAAAGGATAAAAGGCTTCCTAGGCATCTCTCAAAAAAAGCAATAAATTTCTTTCATATTAATTCACTAGATGAGAGTGGGCTGCTATGGTCCCCTCCTAACTCCAAGATTCTCTCAAAAGAGAGAGGAGTTCTGGTTCTTTTAGAGTACTAATCAATCAATAAACATTTAATAAGCACCTACTGAGGGGGGGTGTCAGGCACTGTGCTAAGGGCTGAGTATACAAAAAGAGGCAACCCCAAACAGTCCTTGTCTTCTAGGAGCTGAAAATCTAACAAAAACTTTGCAAACAAATATATACAAAGTGAGCTATATATAGGATAAATAAGAATTAATAATATAAATAGTATTTATATAAATACAAAATAAAATAATATACAGGATAAGCAGGAATTAATTATTTAAACAATAGTTAAAATGGGAAATAATTAATACTTGAATAATGAAAAGAGAAAAGGTATTAGAATTAAGAGGGGTTGGGGAAGGCTTCCCGTAGAAGGTGAGAATTTTAGTTGGGACTTAAAGGAAGAGGTCAGAATCAGAGTGGGGAGGGGAGAGCATTCTAGGATAGGAGAAGAACCAGAAAATGCCCAAAGCCAAAAGATGGGAGTGTCTTGTTTGTGGAACTGCCAAGGGGCTAATAGTTCTGGTTCTCAGTGTACTTGTCTGGGAGTAAAGTATAAGAAGACTGGAAAGGTAGGTTTGGGCTTTGAATCCTGGAGATAATAGGAAGCTACTGGAATTTATTGAGTGGTAGGGGCTGTTGGAATTTTCCCCTGCCAGCTCTGAAGATTCTCTGCCTGCAAATCATGCTTATACACTAAGCATTACATTGCAACAGGGCCAAAGTCAGGAGACTCCTAGATCCACTAAGTTTCTGAGTGACTTTAGTCAAGTCATTTCCTCTCTGGTCCTCAGTTGCTTCATAAATTGAATGGTGAATTCTATGGTATAACTCTTACATCCCATGATTGCAAATCACAGCATCATCAATATAGAAGCATCTACAAAAGTGAATAACTGGTGTATTCTAGTAGCTGACAATGGTTAAGATCAAGACATCATAGTTGTGGTTTGTCAGCTTTGGGGGTTTAACTTAAGCTGTAAATAGACAGGAGATATTTTAGGATATTTTTACAGCTGGGATTCTTAGAAGGGATCCTGGCAGCTCAAAGGTACACCTTCTTGCTAGCCAGAACAGCTCCAGAACAATACACAGTTAATGACAGCTATCAAGATCCAGAATTTTAATTAGAAATCAGGCTTTTGCTGATTGTGGAATATTGGGGGAAATAACCTTTATTGGTGGGAGTTTTGAAACTGTGGGAGCAGTTTCTCATTTAGAAGTAGACAAAAATTTTGCTGAGGGCTAATTGCACTTGAAACTTGTATATTATACAAGTATCTAGTGACTAACCCAGACAGATTAAATCAGAACATCCTAGACTGGGAAACTATTTTTAGACTTACAGAAGGGGAAAGCAAAATTATATTTGTATAAAAGTCAGAATATTGATTATATTAGATTTTATTATTTTATTAAACCCTTACTTTCTGACTTAAAATCTATGCTGAATATTGGTTCCAAGGATGAAGAGTGACAAGGGAGACCTGATGGGAGTTAAGTGACTTGTCCAGGGTCACATAGGAAGTGTCTGAGTTCAAATTTGAACCTAGTAGCTCCCATCTTTCTCCAGTCCTGACTCTCTATCCACTGAGCCACTTAGCTGCCCCCAACAAGTATTTATTAAGCACTAACTACATGCCAGGCACTATGGTAAGTGCCAGAAATAGGAAAGAGGACAAAATACAGCCCTCTTGCTCTTAAGGAGCTCTCAAGATAATGGGGGAGAAAATATGCAAATAATATACACAGAATGCATTGGGGTGGGGTGGGGTGGAGGGAAGGCACTAAGGTTTAGGAAGCCTTGGGAAAGTTTTATCACAGAAGGAAGGGCTTTAATTGAGACTTGAAGGAAGTCAGGGAAGCCAGGAAGTAGAGAGGAGGAAGGAGAGAGTTTTATGGGAGCTAGGGTACAACCAGTGAAAGCATCCAGAGTGGGGGAAAAAGGGACAAGGAATGAATATTTATTCCATGCCTACTTTTTGCCAGGTACAGTGCTAAGTGCTTTACAAATATCTCTTTTGATAACAACTAATACTTTTCTATCACTTAATATATGCCAAATACTGTGCTAAGCACATCACAAATACTATCTCATTTGATCTTCTCAACATCTCTAGATCAAGGTGCTATTATTATTCCCATTTTATATTCCAGGAACTTGATGTAGCAGAGGTTAAATAACTTGTCCAGAGTCGCATAGTTAGTATCAGAGTGGATTTGAACTCGTCTTCCTTATTCTAGATTTAGCAATCTATCCACTGTTCTATCTAGATAGTGTCCAGTTTGAGGAACACCAATCCCAGGTCAGTGGATGGCAAAGTACATGATGGGGACTAAGGTGTAAGAAAATTGGGAACATAGGAAGAGACTGGGGTATGTGAAGGGCTTTATTTTTTATTTTAATTTTTTCCAATTAAAATTTCTTTTTCAGTTACATGTAAGAAACATTTTTGGCAATTCTTTTGCCATTTTAAAGTTCCTGTTTTCTCTCTTCCTATGGTGCTGAATAGTTAGATAAACTTATACCCATACTTTATGAAAGGCTTTAGAAGCTTAACTGGAGTTTATATTTGATACTGGAGGTGACAGGGAGCCACTGGAGTTTACTGAGTAGGGGCTGAGTGGGTCACCTCAGATTTAGAACAATGAGCAAAGTCACTTTGGCAGCTGAGGGAGGGAAGGGGAATGGAGAGATCTGGGGCAGGAGGACAACTAGTAGGCTGTTGAAATAGACTAGATGTGAGGTAATGGTGACTTGTACCAAGGTAGTGGGAGTGTAAGAGGAGAGAAGGAATCTTTATTTCTACTCCCCTGTCCAAATACCTTTGTTCCAATTTGGTTTCCCAAAAATCTTAAAAATAAGCTTTCCTCCACAGGATCTTTTAGTCTGGTTTATATTTCCATAACTAAAGAGAAAAACCAATTTTTTTTCCATTTCTGAACCATGTTTTTAGCTGCTTCATTAAATGAGCCTAAAGGGAGGGGCTCATTTTTGCATTTGAATCACCATTGTGTTAGACACTGGTAGGTAGCTTAATAAGCAGTCAGTCAATAAACATTAAAAAAAAAAAACAAAAAACCAACCTTACCTTTGGTCTTAGAATCAATATTGTGTGTTGATTCCAAGGCAGAAGAGTGGTAAGGGCTGGGCAATGGGTGTTAAATGATTTGCTAGGAAGTGTTTGGGTCAAATTTGAATCCAGGACCTTCCACCTCTAGACCTGGTTCTAAATCCACTGAGCTACCTAGCTGCCCCCAGTAAACATTTATTAAATGCCCACTATGTGCCAGGGACTGTGTTAAGGACTGGAGAACCCAGAGAAAGGCAAAAGAATGCCTGCCCTTCTGGAGCTCACAGACAAGGTAAATCATGCTTAATATATTCATGTTATATGTTGATTGATTGATGTTTGACCAGTTGAGTTCATGTCTTGGAGCTCTTGTCTATTTTAATTTGGCTGTTCTACTTGTCAGTGAGTTTTTGTTGTTCTGAGCAAGGCATTTTCTTTTGTCTTTTTCCTCTTCTAAGAATGACTGGCTGATTGCCTTTCCAAATAAATATTGGCCCATCTAAACATAGTAATCATAATTTTCCCACCTGCAAGTATGAACACACATTTTTTCGCACATTTTGGTTAATCCAGGGAGGACTGAGTTCAAGTTATCCCTCTGAGATTCCTGCTAGAGATGTATGATCCTGGACAAGTCATTTAACTTGTCACTACCATCTAATCAACTATATAGATTCTGGTGCAAAGCCTCAATCTCAGGAAGAGATAAGTAAATAAAAACATCTGCCAGTATCAAAAATGATTGTAAATTAATTCCATAGTAACTTTGAGCAGAGACTCAAAGAAAAAATAAAGAATTTTCCATAAAGACCAGAAAACCTGGAAAAAATAAAAGGTATCAGATGTACCTCATTCTGGGATGAATAAACATGTGTATGGGCCTGCACACACATGCAGTTTTAAGTAGAAATACATAAAGCAACAGGCAATCACAGGGGGTTAAGAAGGAAGAAACTAAAGATAAGAAAAGGGAGGGAATAGACCTGAGCAGAACAGACTCCTTAATCCTTAACAAAGATATTTAATGAGGAAAGAAAAAAAAAGCCAGAATCTAAGAGGATGCACTTTAGATTGTTTCTTAAGTAATTGGGGAATGGCTGAAAAAATTATGACATGGGAATATAATGTGAATTACTATTGTTACATAAAAAAGCTGAAAACAATGGTTTCAGAGAATCTTCAGTAGTATAAATTGATACAGAATGAAATAAGAAAAACCCAGAAAACAATTTATACAAGCATAATAACATTGCAAAGGAAAGCAACTTTGAAAGTTTTAAGAACTATGATCAAAGCAATGACAGCCATGTCTGCAGAGGACCTAGGATGGAGCATTCATTACCCATTTCCTAACAGAAAGGCAGTAGACACAAAATGACAAGAAATACATTTTAAAAACATGATCATGTTTGGGTTCCCCCCTTGATTATGCATATTTGTTACAAATTAGAAATATTGTGTTTGGTTTTGGCAAGACATTTTAGGATAGTTATTAAGAAATCAGAGAGTCTGGTGGAAGGCAACCAGAATGGTAAAAGAACTCAAGTTGGTGCTATAGTGCTACTGGATGAAAGAATTGGGGATGTTTAATTTTAATGAGTCTCTGACAATTGTCTTCAAAAATGTAAAGGGCTTAATGATGCAAATATGGTTTTGATACCTAAACCAAGAAGAACAAAAATAGAGGGGAAAAACCAAACTATAGACCAATTTCCCTAATGAATATTGATGAAAACGATTTTAAATAAAGTACTAGCAAGGAGATTACAGCAACAAATCACAAAGACCATACATTATGTCCAGGTAGGATTTATTCCAGAAATTCAAGGCTGGCTCATTACAAAGAAAACTATCAGCATAATTGACCATTTCAATAACAAAACAACAAAAATCCATGTTCACTCAATAATAACAGAAAAAAAAAACTTTTGATAAAGAACAACACTTATTCTTATGAAAAAGACTAGGATGTAGCGGAATAAATGACGCTTTCCTTAAAATGGTACTATCTATCTAAAATCAAGAGCATGCAAAAACTAGAACTACAAGCCTTCACAGTAAGATTAAGGGTGAAACAATGATCTCCATTATCACTACTATTATTCAATGTTGTACTAGAAATACCAGCTATAGCAATAAGAAAAGAAAAAGAAATTAAAGGAATTAGCATAGACAATGAAGAAACAAAATTCACCCTTTGCAGACAATATGCTATACTGAGGGAATCCTAGAAAATGAACTAAAAAAACATTTGAAGCCATTAAGAACTTCAGCAAAATTGTAGGATATAAAATAAACCCACAAAATTCATTAGCATTTCTAAATACTACCAACAAAGTCTAGCCGCAAGAGATAGAGAAATTCCATTTAAAATAATTGAGGACAGTATAAAATGCTTGGGAATCTCTACTTGCCAAAACAAACTGAAGAACTATATGTACATAATTACAAAACACTTTCCACACAAGTAAAGTCACATTTAAACAATTAGAGAAATATTAATTGTTCATGGGCAGGCTAATGACAATACTAACTATATTAACTCATTTAAGTGCCATACCAATCAAATTAGTAAAAAATGTTGTATAAAAGTAGCAAAGATAACAACAAAATTCATCTGGAAGGACAAAAAGTCAAGAATATCAAGAGAATTAATGAAAAAAACAAAAACAAAAACAAACCTGTGAAGGAAAGTGACTAACAGTTTCAGATACCAAAACAATTTGGTAGTGCCTAAGAAATAAGTGGTGCGCCAGTGGGATAGATTACGTACATAATATACAGTCATATATAACCATAGTAATTTAGTTTTTGACAAACCCAAAGATCCAAAATTTTGGGACAAAAAAAATCACTATCACTGGAACACAGTCTGGCAGAAACTGTATAGACCAGCATCTCACACTGCATGCCAATTAATGTCAAAATGGGTACATGATTTAGTGATAAAGGGGGATATAAACAGATTAAGGGAACACAGAAAAATGTTTCTGTCACCTATGGAAAAGGGAAGAATTTATGACCAAATAAGAGAAAACATTATGGGATGTAAAGAATAATTCTGATTATATTAAATTCAAAAGGTTTTGCACAAACAAAACCAATGTGGCCAAGATTATAAGGGAAGAAGAAAATTGGAGAAAAAATTTTACAAATTTCTCTGATAAAGGTCTTATTTCTCAAATGTATAGAGAACTAAGTCAAATGGATAGGAACACAAGTGATAGGGCAACTAGGTGGCTCAGTGGATAGAGAGCCAAGCCTGGAGACAGGAGATCCTGGATAAAATTTGGCCTCAGGACAGTATGACCCTGGGCAAGTCATTTAACCCCAATTGCCTAACCTTTACTCTTTTTCTATCTTTGAACTGATACTTATTATTGATTCTAAGACAGAAGGTAAGGGTTCAAAAAGAAAAAAAAAAGAATACAAGCCATTTCTCAATTGAAAAATAGTTAAAGGATTTGAACAGGCAGTTTTCAGAAGAAGAAATAAAAAATCTCTGTAGTCATATGAAAAAATGTTCTAAGTCACAATTAATTAGAGAAATGCAAATGAAAACAACTCCGAGTTACCATCTTATACCTATAAGATTGACTAATATAGCAGAAAAAGAAAATGACATCTGCTAGAGGGATGTGGAAAAATTGAGTCTAATACACTGCTAGAGTTATGAACTGATCCAACCATTCTGGAGAGCAATTTGAACTAAGCCCTAAGGTCTGTTGATTCAGCAATTTCACTACTAGGTCTGTACCCCAAAGAGATCAAATAAAAAGAAAAGGACCTATATGTACAAAAATATTTATAGCAGCTCTTTTTGTGGTGGCCAAGAACTGGAAATTGAGGAGATGTACATCAGCTGTGGAATGGCTGAATAAGTTGTGGTATATGGTTGGATGGAAGACTATTGTGATATAAGGAATGATGAGCAGGTTGTTTTCAGAAAAACCTAGAAATACATAATGAAGTGATGCTACATTAAGTGAACAGAACCAGAAGAACATTGCACATAGTAACAAAAACGAGGATCAAATGTGAATGACTTAGTTATTCCCAGCGATATGGTGATCCAAGGTAATTCCCAAGGATTTATGATGAAATATGCTCCAAAGAAAGAACTAATAGAATCTGAATTCCAATTGAAGCATATTTTGACTTCTTGGTTTGTTTGTTTGTTTTTATCTGTTTTTCCCCTTTTTTATTTAGAAAATTTAAAAATTTGTTTTCTTTAGCATTATGGCTAATGTGGAAATATGCTTTGTATGACTTCACAGGTATAATTTAAATCAAATTGCTTTCCTTCTCAATAAGTCATGAAGGGAGGGAAGAAAAGAATTTGGAACTTAAAATTTTTAAAAACAAATGTTAAAAATTATTTTTATATGTATTTTAGAAATATTTAATGAAATAAAATAAATTGGGGGAAAAAGAATATGAAGGGCTAGGGTTTGGAAGCAGTACAAGACTTGTTCTGCTTGGCCTCAGCTGGCAGAATTAGTAGCAACAGATAGATGTTGCAAGAAGGCAAATTTAGTTTAGATGTAAAGAAAAATTTTCTGGGGCAGCTAAGTGCCTTAGTGGATAGAGAGCCAGACTTAGAGATGGGATGTACTAGGTTTAAATCTGGCCTGAGACTTCCTCACTGTGTTACCCTGGGCAAGTCACTTAACTCCAGTTACCTAGCCCTTACCTCTTCTGCCTTGTAATCAATGTATTGATTCCAAGATAGAAGATAAGGGAAGAGAGACAGACAGACAGACAGACAGACAGACAGACAGACAGAGAGACAGAGAGACAGAGAGACAGAGAGACAGACAGAGACAGAGAGAGACAGAGAGACAGAGAGACAAAGAGACAGAGAGACAGAGAAACAGAGACAGAGACAGACAGACAGACAGAGGAAGGAAGGAAAGAAAGAAAAGGAAGAAAAGGAAAGAGAAAAGAAAAAAAGAAAAGGAAGAAATTCTTAAAAATTAGAGCTATCCAGAAGTGGAATGGGCTGCCAAAGGAGACAGTGGATGCCCCTACTAGGGATGTCTTCTTCCAGTAAAGGCTAGATGACCATTAGGTGGATAGTTTGTCTTTTTCAGGGATGGTTTGTGCTAGATGGCCTCTAAGGTCCTTTCCAACTCTGCAACACTGTGATTCCTTCTTCTTTTTCTATGTTCTCTCAAACTGATTTTCCATATCTGAATTTTTTCTGATAAAAAACAAAACAAAATATCTTAGAATAAATACTGTATATTGGTTCCAAGTCAGAAGGGCTAGGCAAGGGGGGTTAATAACTTGCCCAGAGTCACAAAGGTAGGAAGTGTGAGGCCAGATTTTAACCTAGGACCTCCTAACTCTAGGTTTAGCTCTCAATCCACTGAGCCACCCAGCTGTCCCCATCATTTCTGATTCTTTTATCAGCTTTTCTTTTTTTTTTTAGGTACTGGTTATGGCAGGCTCTCTGGTCTTCTTGCTATACATCTGGCAGTATTATGAAAACTTCCATTTCCAGGTGGTCCACATGTACGCCTATCTGGGATACCCCAATGCTCAGCACATCTTAGGACAGAGATATCTGACAGGTAAACCCCCTTTGCTGAGCTAGAGCACAGTCTGTTTGAGTAGGAATTGACAGTAAATCTGCAGCTAAGGATGGAATCTTAAGGGACAAGCTGCTTTATTTCATATGTCTTCCTCTCTATAATGTGTTTTGCTTTTTTCTTCAGGAGCTGGTGTAGAAAAGAATGAAGTGATGGCAATGCACTGGTTTAGGTAAGACACTCCATTTGTTGCAACACTGGAATTCTGGAGATTGTTTTTTTCAAAGAACATTAAACTCCCTTGAGGGCAATTTAGGAAGCAGTAATACCTCCCACCTCCCCCATCCTTGAATTTGTCTAGGCTACTTGCTTCCTTTACAGTCTTGATTTCTTTTCCCTTTTTTTCCTTCTTTAGGAAAAAAAATACATAAAATATAAATAATAAAATAATACATGCAATAAAAGTACATAGTAAATTTAAAGATGACAAAGAAAGCAGATGGTTGCCTAGTTATCCACTGCATTTGAGAAAACCTAGACTCAGATAATTAATCAACCAACAACAAATAAAACCTAATAATACCTATCTACCACTTCAGACTTCTTAATCACTTTCCTCATAACAATTCTGCAAAATAAGCATTAAAAAGTATTTAAAATATTATTGTCACCATTTTGCAGAGAACAAAATTTAGACTCATGGATTTAAACAACTTGCTCAGGGTCCAACAGGAAGGGGTGGAGCAATATAATATTTATTGTGAAAATATTCTGGTTTAGTTAACACCAGAATAAGAACTCAGCGGTATTGGTTCTGCTAGGTTGTGAGACTTGTTGAACCTGTTAACACCATTAAAAACAATGTAGATTGTACATTTTTATACTAATGGAAAAATCCAGATGTATCCTCTTTATGATTCAAATATATACTAAAAAAATCTGGTTTTGCCTAATAAACCAAATACCTGTCTTCACAGATCTGCCTCTACCCAGTTTTCTGCTTTGACTATCTACCTCTGGTCTTTAGGTCTCTCTCATACAAAAACAATGGCTTGTTTTAGGAGAGTAGTCACATGAAGCAGAGAATAACTGTGGAGGCACATACCTGGCTCATGGGAATTCCATTTTCATACTCCTCTGAGAGGGTAGTGGATAGAAATAAACAGGCTTTGAAGATGCCAGGAGCACTGCCAGCAAGGAGACAGGTGGTAGGAACCAAATAGAATTTAGGGTACATTGGCACACAACAAAAATAGTTGTGCTTAAAGACAGCTTAAGGGCTGTCCAGACTCATTTAACATGGAGAATGGACATCTGTTGCATAATGGTCCATATTTGCTAGGTGCTAAAAGTCTCAAATGTTGTATTGTTTCCATTGCACGGTGTTTTAAGAGTCATTTTTCAGTGATTATGGAAGACTATCCCACTTCAGAAACTCATTTTTCTATATCTTGAAATGAGTTTGGGCAACTTGAAGCAAAGTACATACTTTGGCTCTTTAGGAATATAAGCCCTAATCCTACTCAGATGTTCTCAGTCTTCCTTTCAGCATGTAATTTGCAAAAAAAAAAAAAAAAAGCATATCAGAAAAAACCAACTAACCAAAAGTCCATTCCCAACCTCTAGTTTACAGTGAAATCCTCAGAGTGAATTCTTTTATTTGAGGATTTAGAATTTAAAATTTTATTTCATTATAGAATCCTAAGATTTTAGAACTGAGGATTTTTGAGATCATCTAGTCCAGATGGTTCATTTTCCAGGGAGTTCCAGTTGGATACTTGCCCAAAATAACACAGTTCATAAGTGGTAAAGGCAGGATTGACTCAAAAATCCCATTATTCCATTCTTCTCCATTTAAATCCATTGCTTTTTCCATTATGTCATTCTGCTTTCACAGTTGGTTTAAGAGATTCTCTCTTTGAGAGATTCCTTTCTGATGGAACTTGATTGTCTAGGAAAGGAGAGTTAACACTGGCCTGCAGAAAGGTGAAGTCAGAGCATTTATATTCACCAGGCCAAAAAAAAAAATAGGGCTCTCATTTGCCATGTGAAAAGAATAAAGCCTGAAGAGCTTCTAGCTTCCATTTTTGACATGGCTATTTATATTTTAAGAAGGGAGCTGTGGGCCTGGAGAAGAATTGAGAAAAGGAACTGCTTCCCTTCTTGGCAGAAGTGAACTGTCTCTGGATGTGATATACCATATGTACCATCAGACTCAGTTGATGTCTTTGTTGGTTATACCAATCTGATTTTGTCCTCTTGTGTTTTAAAAATCTCTTCTAAGAGATGGCTTATTCTGTGGGGTAAAGGGAGAGATATGGTTGTGAAAATGAAAGTAATATCTATTGTCAGAAATTCATTTTGCATGTTTATCTCTGTAGGGACAGAGAGAGTAGCCCCATGTGAAGAGGGGTCCACCAGCAGCAAGGGAACACAGCGTAGTGAAGTCTTGTCCTTGGGCAGACATCTTGAATAGCCATCTCTTCTTCTTCTTCTTCTTCTGGACAGACAGACAGAGACATACACAGAGAGAGAAGAGAGAGAGAGAGAGAGAGAGAGAGAGAGAGAGAGAGAGAGAGAGAGAGAGAGAGCGAGAGCACTATTTCATTCCTGCTGGGGAAGGAGAAGGAGGAGGTTGGGACCTGAGGCAATAAAGAAATAGGGAATATAGGGCTAGATTCATATCTCTCTGCTCTCTTAAATGTTATTAGGCTTGGGGATATTACCAGTTTGAGCCACCTTTAATCTCTTTGTCATTTGGGGGCAGAGGAAAGGGGACCCCAAGTTTTATATCCAAGACTTGACTTTTTTTACTACCTATTACCAGCTCCACAATGAACATCCATAGCAAAGGAACACTCATTTAAATTACAGCAAAAAGAGTAATAAGAGAAGGTATACATTTGTTGTTTAGTTCTATCTGACTTTTTGTGACTTCATTTGGGGTTTTCTTGGCAAAGATACTGGAGTGATTTGCCATTTTCTTTTCCAGCTCATGTACAGAATATATAATAGACAATACAGGGGGAAGGAACTCTCCTATTAAGAGTGAGAGAGATAACTAAAATCAGAAGGGAAGCAACAAATTGGGGAAAAATCTTCATAAAAACCTCTGACAAAGGTCTAATTACTCAAATTTATAAAGAGCTAAATCAATTATACAAAAAATCAAGCCATTCTCCAATTGATAAATGGGCAAGGGACATAAATAGGCAATTTTCAGATAAATAAATCAAAATTATCAATAAGCACATGAAAAAGTGTTCTAAATCTCTTATAATCAGAGAGATGCAAATCAAAACATCTCTGAGGTATCACCTCACACCTAGCAGATTGGCTAACATGACAGCAAAGGAAAGTAATGAATGCTGAAGGGGATGTGGCAAAGTAGGGACATTAATTCATTGCTGGTGGAGTTGTGAATTGATCCAACCATTCTGAAGAGCAATTTGGAACTATGCCCAAAGGGTGATAAAAGACTGTCTGCCCTTTGATCCAGCCATAGCACTGCTGGGTTTGTACCCCAAAGAGATAATAAGGAAAAAGACTTGTACAAGAATATTCATAGCTGCACTCTTTGTGGTGGCCAAAAATTGGAAAATGAGGGGATGCCCATCAATTGGAGAATGGCTGAACAAATTGTGGTATATGTTGGTGATGGAATACTATTGTGTTAAAAGGAATAATAAAGTGGAGGAATTCCATGGAGACTGGAACAACCTCCAGGAAGTGATGCAGAGAGAGAGGAGCAGAACCAGGAGAACATTGTACACAGAGACTAATACAATGTAGTACAATCGAACATAATGGACTTTTCCATTAGTGGCGGTGTAATGTCCCTGAACAATCTGCAGGAATCTAGGAGAAAAACACTATCCACAAGCAGAGGACAAACTGTGGGAGTGGAAACACCGAGGAAAAGCAACTGCTTGACTACAGTGGTTGAGGGGACATGACTGAGGAGAGACTCTAAATGAACACTCTGATGCAACATGGCAATGGGTTAAAATCAAAAACACATGTGATACCCAGTGGAATCACACATAGTCGGCTATGGGGGGGGGAGAATGATTTTTGTCTCTAATGAATAATGCTTGGAAATGATCAAATAAAATATTATTTAAAAAAACATTAAAAAAAAAAAAAGAGTGAGAGAGCTCAGCTGAATCAAGAGAGAGGGTTCTGGATCTCACCCATGGAGAAACTCCTCATAGTCTCTAGAGTAGAAAGTTGGGAATAAGGACATGATGGAGACTGCTGGCTCCTCTCATATCTTTCCAAAGTCTTTTCCTCTAGCAATCTGAAGTGGAGTGACCTCTTCTATCTTCCTTCTAGAGGTTAGAAGCCAGCTGGCAGCTTGAATAAGGTGTTGTTTTGAGAAGTCCCCAAAGAAAGAAGTAAAGAGGCCTGGGGTAGGCTGGAGCTCTTTTATCTCCCCAACTCCTTACATAAAAGCAGGGCAGTAAGGAGAGAGTCTCATACCAATAAGCCTCAGGATAGGGGTTACAGTACCTCCTTATAAGGTTCCTATAATATTTGCTGCTGTGTTTACTTGGATAAAACTGCATGGGAACAAGTTGATAATAGTATGTAACATTTCTGGTTCTATGAATTGAGATTCCATTTAAACCCCATTGAATTTATGCACCCAGATGATCACAGACTCTACATAGTTTTCAGTTCAATTTTGCAACATGGAAAGGCAGCATCATGCAGTAGAGAGAACGTTGCTTTTGGAGACAGGGTTTGGCTTAAAATTCTACTTCTGTCTCTTACTACCTGTGTCCTGGGGCATATAATTCGAATTCTCTGGGCTTTAGTTTCCTCATTTGTATTAAGAAATGTTATAACCCTTACTTTCTGTTTCAGTATTATTCTTAAGACAGAAGAGCAGCAAAGGCTAGGCAGTTGGGGTTAAGTGACTTGCCCTGGTCACAGCTGGGAAGTGTCTAAGACCAGATTTGGACCCAGATCCGGACCCAGATCCTCTGGACTTGAGTTCTGGTGCTCTATCCACTATAAGAGCTAGCTGCCCCCATTTTCTCATTTGTAAGCAGCATCTCTTTTTCATTTTGAGCTTGGACAGCTCCCCTCTAGTTACTTTTCCCTCTACATAAGCACACTCAGCACACAGAGTCATAGGATAGTCCTTTAGGGAACTGACCAAACTCACCTTGGGCAGGGATATTTTATATAAAATGAAGGAAAATGAAACTTAAGCCTTCACTTTAAGGCCTCATCTAGCTCTAAATCTATAATTATTTGGGGCTATAAAGGAAAGAATTTATTAAGCACCTACTATGTGTTAGGCACTTTACAAATATTATTATATGATTCTTACAACTCTGGGAAATAGGTACAATGGTTATTCTGTTTAAACTCTTACCTTTTGTCTTGTAATCAGTATCAATTTTAAGGCAGAAGAGTAGTAAAGGCTAGGCAATTGGAGTTAAGTGACTTTCCCAGAGTCACAAAGCTAAGGACTGAATTTGAACTAGAGTCTTCTTAACTTTAGGCTCAGAATCTATCCACTTTGCCACCTAACTGCCTCTACAAAGTACTTACACTCCGGTTTGGAGAAGCTGGTTGACTTGGGATTTTAATAATAATTTTCCTGCTTTAGGAACAAGGAGAATTTTTTTATTTGGCAGAGGGAATAAAATGAATGGACAAGAACATTAATTCACTGCTTGTGGAGCTATGAATTAACAATGAAGAATTATGCAAGAAAGGCTGCTAGATTGTTTATGCTCTTTGAGATAGAGATAACCTTCTTCACATTATACCTTAGACCTATATATACAAAAATATTAATAATAGTATTATGTATTTTTATTGTTGGATCATTTTTCAGTCATGTCTGACTCTTCCTGATCCAATTTGGAAAAGATACTGGAATAGTTTGCCATTTCCTTCTCCAGTTTATTCTACAGATGAGGAAACTGAGGTAAAGTGTTAAATGACTTTCCTAGGGTCATACAACTAGTATGTTTCTGAAACTGGATTTGAACTCAAGAAGATGAGTCTTCCTGACTCTTGGCATGGCATTCTATCACCTGTGCCACCTAGCTGCCCCAATATTATGAATTGCTGATAAAAAATGCAAAACCTTAGAATCAAAATACATACCCAACAACTGGGGCACATTGGAACAAAAATGGTGGTATCTACATGATGGAACACTGCCAGAGGTGGGATGGAATAATGACTAGAGTGCTGATCTGGGAGTCAGAAGGACCTGAACTTGGAACTTAATTCTAGATCTTTCTGAACAACACACAGAGTCTACAATGTAGGAAATGAGGACAACAATAAAAGTCAAGGAAACTTGGTTCAAACCCAAAAAACAATGCTGGGGCTGTATTATCAAAGTTAAGTGGGCTTCCTTTGAAAATAGCTTATATTTATGGCATTTACTTACATTATCTTCTTTGATCCTGCTGGTCCAACTGTTCCTCCTGTCTTTTTAGCTGGACCATCAACCTTTCCAGGGTGGGTATCCTCCAAGGTTTTATTCCAGTCCTTTTTCTCTTTCCTCTATAAATTCTCTTTTGGTGGCCTCATCAGCTCCCACAGCTTCAATGATCATCTCTATGTAGATAAGTGACATCAATATGGGCCACTAATCTATGCATCAAGATCCCTATAGGTCATATATTGCCTTAGAAAACCATATATTAACATTATCTATGTTCTGTTGTATTTTTATTTATTTTTGTAAAACATTTACCAGTTATATTTATTCTGATCAGGGTCACACTTGGAGTGTGTTTGATAACTCCAATGTAGATAATTCCCAGTTCCATATGCCCAGCCCAGTTTTTCTCCAGAGTTCTACCCTAGCATCATCAATTTCTTATTGAACATTTCCAATCAATCAAACATTTATTGAATGCTTTCCTTGTGCCATACCTTGCACTAAGCACTTGGAATACCAGTTAAAAAAAAAAGACAATCCCTATTCTCAATGAACTGACATTCTTTTGGTGAAGACATAAAATACATATATAAACATGGAATATACAAAGAACATATACACAAAGTAGTTAGGGAGATAGGGGAATTGAGAACAGCACATCCCATAGGCATCACACATTCAGTCAACACATATAAAACAGAACTCTCTCTTCCAGAGAGTTTAGGTTGATGACTTTGTACAGCTCTGACTCAGTGAAATCCAATTCATGTACCAGTCAAGACACCACCTGGTTGTGACATTGGTATTCTTTTTTTTTTTTAATTTTATTTGGTCATTTTCAAACTTTATTCATTGGAAACAAAGGTCATTTTCTTTTCCTCCCCCTCCTCCCATCACCCCTCCCCTAGCTGACACACGATTCCACTGGGTATCACATGTGTCCTTGATTCAAACCCATTTCCATGTTGTTGGTACTTGCATCAGGGTGTTCATTTAGAGTCTCTCCTCAGTCATGTCCCCTCAATCCTTGTAGTCAAGCAGTTGCTTTTCCTCGGTGTTTCCACTCCCACAGTTTGTCCTCTGCTTATGGATAGTGTTTTTGCTCCTAGATCCCTGCAGATTGTTCAGGGACATTGCATTGACACTAATGGAGAAGTCCATTACGTTCGATTGTACTACATTGTATTAGTCTCTGTGTACAATGTTTTTCTGGTTCTGCTTCTTTCGCTCTGCATCACGTCCTGGAGGTTGTTCCAGTCTCCATGGAATTCCTCCACTTTATTATTCCTTTTAGCACAGTAGTATTCCATCACCAACACATACCATAATTTGTTCAACCATTCCCCAATTGAAGGGCATCCCCTCATTTTCCAATTTTTGGTCACTACAAAGAGCGCAGCTATGAATATTCTTGTACATGTCTTTTTACTTATTGTCTCTTTGGGGTACAAACCCAGCAGTGCTATGGCTGGATCAAAGGGTAGACAGTCTTTTATCGCCCTTTGGGCATAGTTCCAGATTGCCCTCCAGAATGGATCAATTCACAACTCCACCAGCAATGAATTAATGTCCCAACTTTGCCACATCCCCTCCAGCATTCATTACTTTCCTTTGCTGTCATGTTAGCCAATCTGCTAGGTGTGAGATGATACCTCAGAGTTGTTTTGATTTGCATCTCTCTGATTATAAGAGATTTAGAGTACTTTTTCATGTGCTTATTGATAGTTTTGATTTATTTATCTGAAAACTGCCTGTTCATGTCCCTTACCCATTTATCGATTGGAGAATGGCTTGATTTTTTTGTATAATTGATTTAGCTCTTTATATATTTGAGTAATTAGACCTTTGTCTGAGGTTTTTGTTATAAAGATTGTTTCACAGTTTGTTGCTTCCCTTCTGATTTTGATTACATTGGTTTTGTTTGTACAAAAACTTTTTAACTTGATGTAATAAAAATTGTTTATTTTACATTTTGTGACTCTTTCTATGTCTTGCTTGGTTTTAAAATCTTTCCCTTCCCAAAAGTCTGAAATGTATACTATTTTGTGTTCACCTAATTTACTTATAGTTTCCTTCTTTATGTTCAAGTCATTCACCCATTCTGAGTTTATCTCGGTGTAGGGTGTGAAGTGTTGATCCATACCTAATCTCTCTCATACTGTCTTCCAGTTTTCCAAGCAGTTTTTGTTAAATAGTGAGTTTTTGTCCCCAAAGCTGGGGTCTTTGGGTTTGTCATAGAGTGATTTGCTGAGGTCACTTACCCCAACTCTATTCCACTGATCCTCCTTTCTGTCTCTTAGCCAGTACCAGATTGTGTTGATGACCACTGCTTTATAATATAGTTTGAGATCTGGGACTGCAAGGCCCCCTTCCTTTGTATTTTTTTTTCTATTATTTCTCTGGATATCCTTGATACTTTGTTCCTCCAAATGAACTTTATTATGGTTTTTTCTAAATCGGTAAAAACAAATTTTGGAAGTTCCATGGGTATTGCACTAAATAGATAAATAAGTTTGGGTAGGTTGGTCATTTTTATTATATTGGCTCATCCTATCCATGAGCAGTTAATGTTTTTCCAATTGCTCAAATCTAGTTTTAGTTGTGTGGAGAGTGTTTTGTAGTTGTGTTCATATAGTTCCTGTGTTTGTCTCGGGAGATACATTCCTAGGTATTTTATTTTGTCTAAGGTGATTTTGAATGGGATTTCTCTTTCTAATTCTTGCTGCTGAACTGTGTTGGAAATATATAGAAATGCTGATGACTTATGCAGATTTATTTTGTATCCTGCAACTTTGCTAAAGTTGTTGATTATTTCAATTAGCTTTTTGGTTCAATCTCTAGGATTCTTTAAGTAGACCGTCATATTATCCACAAAGAACGATAACTTGGTCTCCTCCTTGCCTATTTTAATGCCTTCAATTTCTTTTTCTTCTCTAATTGCTACTGCTAGTGTTCCTAGTACAATATTAAATAATAGAGGTGATAATGGGCATCCTTGTTTCACTCCTGATCTTATTGGGAATGCATCTAGTTTATCCCCATTGCAGATGATGTTAGCTGATGGTTTTAGATATATACTGTTTATTATTTTTAGGAAAGGCCCTTCTATTCCTATGCTTCCTAGTGTTTTTAATGGAAATGGATGTTGTATTTTATCAAAGGCTTTTTCTTCATCTATTGAGATAATCATGTGATTTTTGTTGGTTTGCTTGTTGATGTGGTCAATTATGTGGATGGTTTTCCTAATATTGAACCAGCCCTGCATCCCTGATATAAATCCTACTTGATCATAGTGAATGACCCTCCTGATCACTTGCTGATTTGGCTCTCCATCCTTAATGATCCTTACTGATCATTATTTTTATTGCCTTATGATCTGAAAAGGTTGCACTTATTATTTCTGCTTTTCTGCATTTGTATGCCATGTTTCTGTGACCTAGTGTATGGTCAATCTTTGTGAATGTGCCATGTGGTGCTGAGAAGAAGGTGTATTCCTTTTTGTCCCTATTTATTTTTCTCCATATGTCTAATAACTCTAATTTTCCTAAGATTTAATTTACATCTTTTACCTCTTTCTTATTTATCTTTTGATTTAATTTATCTAAATTTGATAGTGGTTGATTCAGGTCTCCCACTAATATGGTTTTACTGTCTATTTCCTCCTTCCATTCTCCTAGTTTCTCCATTAGAAATTTGGGTGCTATACCATTTGGTGCATACATGTTGATTAGTGATATTTCCTCATTATCTATACTCCCTTTTAATAGAATATATTTACCTTCCCTATCCCTTTTAATCTGGTCTATTTTTGCTTTGGCTTTGTCAGATATTATGACTGCAACTCCTACCTTCCTTCTATCACTTGAGGCCCAAAAGGTCTTGCTCCAACCTTTGATTCTGACCTTGTGAGTATCTACCCGCCTCATGTGTGTTTCTTGAAGACAACATATGGTAGGGTTTTGGCTTCTAATCCACTCTGCCATTTGTCTATGTTTTATGGGTGAGTTCATCCCATTCACGTTCAATGTTATGATTGTCATTTGTGAATTCCCCAACATTTTGATATCCTCCCCTTATTCTGACCTTTCTTCTTTTGCTATAACCTTTTAAACCAGTGGTTAATTTCGAATCAGTCCTCCTGGTCCCCTCCCTTATTAGACTTCCCTTTCTGGTCCCTCCCTTTTAGTTCCCTCCCACTACCCCCTCTCCTTCCCTCCCTTTTTGTACTCCCTCCCCCAGCCCCCCCCCTTAGTTTTCCCTTCTCCCTTGCCCTGTTGGACAAGATAGAATTCAAGATCCCAATGGATCTAGATGATCTTCCCTCTCAGAGTTGGTTTCACTGAGAGTAAGGTGTAAATATAACCAATTTTCACTCTTTTCCTCTCCTTCTTATAAGAGACTTCTTTCCCTTCCCTTCCCGTGTGTATCTTTGTGTGACAAAGATTATTCTATTTAATTTATTTCTGTTTCTTCAAGTATATATTAGTGCCCTCATTGATTCCCCCCCCCCCATTTATTTTTCTCACCCCCCCCCAAATCATGTTAATGCCCCGATCTTTCCCTATGAGTGATTCTTCTGGTTACTCTATCATTGCATACAATTTTTGATAGTTACACATAACATTCCCCCCATCTGTTAATATATTATATAGTTTAATTTAATTGTAGCCTTTATAGAAGAGAGTTTGAATAAAAGAAAAAAAAACACTTTTCTCCATTTCCCTTTCTTTCATATTTACCTTTTTATGTTTCTCTTGCTCTTTGTGTTTGGATGTCAAACTTTCCATTGAGTTCTGGTCTTTTCTTTGGAAATATTTGGAAATTTTCTATTTTGTTAAATGCCCATACTTTCCCCTGAAAGTATATAGTCAGTTTTGCTGGATAGGTGATTCTTGGTTGAAAACCCAGTTCCCTTGCCTTTCTGAATACCGTGTTCCTGGATTTGCGGTCTCTTAGTGTGTTCGCTGCAAGGTCCTGTGTAATCCTTATTGAGGTTCCTCTATATCTGAAGTTCCTCTTTTTAGCTTCTTGTAAGATTTTTTTCCTTAGCTTGGAAGCTCTTGAATTTCGCGATTACATTCCTGGGGGTTGTCTTTTGGGGATTTAGTATAGAGGGTGTTCTATGAACCCTTCCTATTTCTATTTTGTCCCCTTGTTTGAGAATATTAGGGCAGTTCTCTTTGATGATTTCTTGTAGTATGGCATCGAGATTTTTGTGAATCTCTGTTTTTTCAGGTAGACCAATAATTCTCAAATTGTCTCTCCTTCCTTTGTTTTCCTGGTCCGTCACCTTGTCAGTGAGATATTTTATGTTTTCTTCTAATTCATTAATTTTTTAATTTTGCTTTATTAATCCTTGCTCTTTTGCAAGATAATTGGTTTGCAGTTGCTCAATTCTGGTCCTTAAGGCCTGGTTTTCTGCTTTACTCTTTTAGCATTCAGCTATAATTTTTTGGTTCTCATATATAATTTGTTGGTTTTCTTTTTGAACCATTTCCCACTTTTCTTTCTAGAGGGCTTCCATCTTTCTGATGATAAGTTCCATTTGAGATTCTTCCAGGGCTTGTGGACAATTTTCATTTTTTTTCAGTTTTGCCTTTGTTTGAATTTCATCCAGTATTTGCTCTGTAGCTTGTGTTTTTTCTCCATAAGAATTTTCGAGGGTGATAGCTTTCTTCTTTGATTTCTTAGAGGGATTTTGAGGCCCCTGTGCACTGTTAGCCATTTCTTTCCCCTGGATGTTTTCAGTTCCCTCTTTAGTCAGAAATCAGAGTCTGCTGAACAGGTTTTTATGTGTATGGAGTTAATGAGCAGGCTCTCCATTTTCCTCAGTCCTTTGCGGCTTTTCTTGGTACCTTCCTCCAGGGGGCGCTCAGTGTCTTCGCTTTCTTGCCCGCCTCGTTTTCTGGTTTAGCTACTTTCGGGGGTGGGTCCCCAGCAGAGCTGGTCAATTCCCCAGGACCCCCCCAAAAACGCTCCTTGTTTGTATCAGAGGGGCTCCTGTCTCACTCTCTGGCTCTGGCGGGTGTGCTGGCTCTGGGCACCTGAAGTCCGTGCTCTCTCACATCTTGAGGTTTTTTTGCCTAGCTACCTTGGAGGGGGGTTCCCCTGCTGTCCTAGTCAGCTCCCAAGGGCGCAGAAGTGTCCTCTCCTCACTTCAGAGGCTCCCCTTGCTCGGTCCTCTCCCCCGGTTCTGGCCCTATAGGTGGGGGTGGGGGAAGGTGGATCCACTTGAGTTTATGAGGAAGCCCTTACCCTCTCTTAAATGCTATTAAAGCCTCGATCCCACTCACCTTTACTGCTGCTCCCTACTCTACAGCTCCTCTACTCCTCTGATATAGATTCTTAAGGTCTTTTGGGGGTGATCCTTATAGGTGTATGTTGATGTGTGTTGGGGAGAGTGAGTAAGCTGCGTTTAGCTGGCCACCATGCTTACCTGGAAGACCGTGACTTTGGTATTCTTAAAAAATGAAAGATAAAATAAGAACAACAAAAAATGAAAGATAAAACAAGAGCAAACAAAAACAATAGATTTGTTATTTCCTTCCTCCAAACTCACTCTTCTCCCCAACTTCCCTAGTTCTCTCAAGGATAACTCTGTTTTTTCAGTCATGAAGATTCTAACTCTCCAGGTAAAATAGGTGAAACTATGGGAACTGCTGAAATCCTCAAGAGAGAAAGAAGTAAAGTCAGAGAATAGAAAAGGTTGATCTCTTGGGCACACAAAGAGGGCAGTACAGGGATGACAAGCCTGCAAAGGAATCAAGGAATTAGTCCCACAGTAATGAGAAGTAGGAGAGAGCAGTGTCACTAAAACCCTGAGGTGAATGATTACAGGAGAAGAGGGCAATCCACTATGGCAGATCCTGTACAAAGAGGTCAAGAATAATGAGAACTGAGAAATGTACAACT
The DNA here is from genome assembly GCF_027887165.1 of Monodelphis domestica. Taxonomy (NCBI): domain Eukaryota; kingdom Metazoa; phylum Chordata; class Mammalia; order Didelphimorphia; family Didelphidae; genus Monodelphis; species Monodelphis domestica. The sequence continues at coordinate 263,600,546 of NC_077232.1, read as the reverse complement.
GAATTTTTTAGTGAAAATTATTAATAGTGTCGGAGAGAGCAGTTTTAGTTGAGTGGAGGTGAAGAGAAAAGCCGAAAGTAAGTGGGAGTAAAGGTAAGAAGTATAAGCAGATTTTTCTAGTAGTTGGACACAATTTACTTCTCTGGATTTATATTTATTCTAGATTCAGAAACTTTTTTCTTAAATCTCCTTTCCCCCAACCCATTTAAAATATTAATGTGTGTTTAGCATTTTAAAAGATTATCATGTATGATTCTGAGACTTTGCTAAAACTAATGGGTGCATTTTGGGGAATGTTATTTCTAGTAAGGTTATTATCATTTATTGGTTCTCTCCTCAGTTTGAATAATTCTGCTTTAAGGATTTCTCCCAGCTATTTTCTTTGGTAATTTTTCTACTCCCTTTCTTTTCTTCTAGTTACTTTATGTCTATTTTCTCTTTCAGACGAGCCTCCCAGCAGGGTCACCCTCATTCTTCCTTTAACCTGGCTGTTGGGAAGCTAAAAAACTGGACTTTAGCACTGGAAGAGGGGTAATCAAATTACTCATCCCTTTCTGTTCAACTGTGATTTCATTTCTTCTGAACTTGCCCTCACTTGTTATCTATGATTTATGAGAAGTAAAAGAATGCACATGTAACATGGAACTCAGTCCCTATCCCATCTTCTTTTCCATTGGGATGAATTCTGATGCAGCTCCTGATATATAGTTTATCCTTAAATGTCTACAGTTCCTGAAAATTAACTCCATGGTGAGGGATGAGAATTGAGGAGGATATGTGAACCTGAGCCCAAGGGGCAGATTAGAGCAGGATCCTGCACCTCTCACCTAAATTTATAATTTTTCCATAAGGAGTTGGGATTGGGGAGATTTCTCTGTAAAGACCATATTTCTGAGTGGGTTTGTACAAATAAGATTTTGCTGATAAGAACAAGATAATAAGCATCTTCCCATTTTCATGAGTTCTTCATTCCCAGGAGATGTGTTCCTTACTTATCTCAAAATAATAAATATATGTTGCCATTCATTTCTTCCTTGGATGGTGGGTATCTCATTCTCTCTCTCTCTCTCTCTCTCTCTCTCTCTCTCTCTCTCTCTCTCTCTCTCTCTCTCTCTCTCTCTCTCTCTCCCCTTTCCTTCCTTCCTTCCTTCCTTCCTTCCTTCCTTCCTTCCTTCCTTCCTTCCTTCCTTCCTTCCTTCCTTCCTTCCTTCCTTCCTTCCTTCCTTCCTTCCTTCCTTCCTTCCTTCCTTCTTTCCTTCCTTCCTTCTTTCCTTCCTTCCTTTTCTTTCTTCTTACCTTTCATCTTAGAATCAATATTGTGTATTGGTTCCAAGGCAGAAGAGCTGTAAGGGCTAGGCAGTGGGGGTTAATTGATTTGTCCAGGGTCATACAGTGAGAAAGTGTCTGAGGCCAGATTTGATCCCAGGACCTCCTGTCTCCAGGCCTGGCTACCTCCTCCTCATTACCTCTTAAGGAAAAACCAGCCTAACTTGCATGAGGGAGAGGTGTTTGTTAGGTCAGGATATTGTCACTGCTCCCTTCTTTGGGCAGACACTGTGTAGCAAGACTGACTGAGCTGCTAATCATCTGCTGACTCAGTGGATCCCCAGAGCATGTTTAGATAATTCATTCCCTCTCCCATCACAAATGGGGGCAGTGGTATTTAGTGACTGAATTTCTTTAGAGGAGTGACAATTCATTTCAATCCTAGTGCCAAACCTGCAGAGCAAATGAAAAATAGCTACCATTTTGCTATTAACCCACCCTGTGGCTACTGGCTCAATTTTACTAGAAGTATATGATTCTTCAAAATACTTATAGTAGGTTTGTGTGTGTGTATGTGTGTGTGTGTGTGTGTGTGTGTGTGTGTGTGTGTGTGTGTGTGTGTGTGTGTAGGGGGGTGGATAGCAGTACCAGTGCCTGAGTTACTTTAGCCACTTAATATCAATTAGTTTTTGTAAAGGAATATTTACTTAGATATAGCAAGAAAAAATATAGAAATTTCCTTAAAATGCCTTGGGGGCTCTTTTTTTTTTTAAACCCTTACCTTCCATCTTAGAATCAATACTGTATTGATTCCAAGGCAGAAGAATGATAAGGATTAGGCAAAGGGGGTTAAGTGACTTGCCCAGGGTAACACAGCTAGGAAGTGTCTGAGGCCAGATTTGAACCTAGGATCTCCTGTCTGTAGGCCTGGCTCTCAATCCATTGAGTCACCCAGCTGCCCCCTGGGGGCTCATTCTTGACTCTTTATTCCTTCTTTCCCAGAGAAAATGCTTTCATACTTAATGTAGTTCCCACATAGCATTGATCTTGCCAATTTCACATCTCAATACAGCATGGCTGCTGGGTGAGACATCTTTCATATGGGGGAATTACAGTGGCACATTAGGCCAGTTCTTGCTTGTAAGGGCCAGGCTCATCATGTATTATCTCATCATATTAATAAGGTGCATGCTGGTACTTTTATTTCAGACTGAAAGTTGCTATTGGTTGGGTGGAGTGATGAGAAGATGACTTTTTTCTGCTTCTCTGAACATCTAAATGACTCTTTCTTTCTCTCCTAGGGAAGCAGAGATGCTTCTTGGTTTGGCTGCAGATCAGGGGCTTCCAGAGGCCCAGGAATTATTGGAGAAAATTATCCAAGCAAGAAACAAACTATAACCCATAGAGAGCACCAGGAATTCTCATAGGCCATTGCCAATGTCTTGAATATACCAACTGGAAAGATGGAACTTTCATTTTCCTATGGTGAAATTATAACATTTTACAAAATGTCTAGGAGAAGCTGACTTTTAACTGTATTTCCATTTGGTGCTGTTTTCTCTGTTGCTTTTCACAAATAATTAGAAACTATCATGAAAAGTGATTTTGGAGGAGGGAGTAGTAGGAGGCTATGTATTTACATCATGGTTTAGTAATTTCCTTAGATTGTAAACTCCTTGAGGGAAAGAATTGTCGTTTCCCTCATTTTGTGCCCTCAGTATTTAAACTTAGTTTAGAGCCTTGCACATAGTAGGCACTTAATGAATGTTTATTGTTTGATAATAAATATCGATTGATTCATGATTATGAGACCCTTCCCCTTCTCTGTGTCTGAGAAGAGTTGACTACATGATTTTGATGGTCCATCCCAATTTGAAGACTGCAAAGTTTTCTGAAGCCTGAATTTTAATCATTCTATATTTAGAAATGCTATATTTGGATTAAATTGCTACATCAACTTGGGGGTGGAGTGAGTCTTAAAATAATGAGCTTTTTATAGAGTAGGAGTGGTGAGAGGAGAGGCCTCATGATATAGTGAATACAGGAAAACTCTGACACATATGGTTTGGGTGAGCTTGGCAAAGCACTTAAGTTCGTGTTCTTAGTCTTTAGGACTATAAATTGCAGAGAAGGTTTTGGCTTGGTTTGGTAGAGAGATTCTCCTTAAGTGGGAATTCCTCATAACAGCAGAATGGAAGATCTAATCCCAACACTGTTCTATCCTATGGAGTAAGAAAGGATGAGAGGAAAGCAATGCAACTGCTAATGATTTTTCTTATTGCGTTATTTTTGTTCTCATTCTTGGTAAAGTAAATTCATTATTGGTTCAGAATTCAGAGTGTGATATCCTACTTAAAATAAATATCTTTTCACGTCCCCCTCTTTTATGATTTGTCTTGAAAATTTCCATTCTTGGGAATTCATTATATGGACATTTGATGGATAGCAATAAGAACAAAAGTTACTAATTTAATCCTGCTCCTTAGAGTTGGAAATGGTTTCTGTGGCCATCTGGTACAGCTGAGTGGTATGAATTGTCTCCAGCTCCACTGTCCCCTGTGGGTTTTCCTGGCCCTTTTTAATCTTAGTGCTTCCCTCTGAAATTGTCTTTAACTTTCAAAATATACATATTATGTATCTATATCTATCTATCTATCTACCCATCATCTGTCCATCCATCCATCGATTCATCCATCCATCCATTTTTCCATCCATTTCTCTCTCTCTCTCCCTCTCTCTCTCTATTCATCTCTCTGATCTACCTCCTCTTCACATGTTATCTCACCATTTAGACTGTGAGCATCTTGAGAGCAGAGACTGTCTTGATTTTTTTTTTTTTTGGTACCCTTAGCACAGTACCTGGTATGTAGTAGTTACTTAATAAATATTTATTGACTGATTGACTGACTGTGATTCCTGGGGAGCAAGATGATTTTTTTTAATTACCAGGAATCAGACTTCTTTCAAAACACCTTCTCTGGGCAAATCTGTCATTGTGACTGGCCATTGCATCACCTCCAAAGGGGTGCAGCTGAGAGGAGATCTGAGACTGAATCTGGACTCTTGTTTGGTTGGGCTTCTGGAGGGTTGGACCTTGAGCTGAGAATGGGGAAGGAACCTGGTATATGGGTTTCCTCTTTTCTTCCCCTGATTGTTGGATATCTAAAGAAACAGGAACTTATTTGATGCTTTTCTTATTATTTCTCTCTTTTGGACCTGCCACCTAGGGAGCAGGAGCCTGGATGCTCTTTTTTATACTTCTCTTTTGCTGGTGGAAGGTGATTAAAGAGGAAGAGTCAATGGTTTTGCTCTGCTTTTGTTTTCTGTCTGTGGTTTCCAGAGAGGATAGTTTATTTCCCCTCTTTTTCTGGTGACTGAATCTAGGTCTGTGCCTCCCTTCTGGTCTTGCTCATCCACCTGCTTCTGCTCTGACTTGGGGCCGAGCTAAAGAGAAGTAGCTTGGCTTTGTCACATTCTTGGCCCCTCTCCCCCACTCCTTATCTTTAAGAACCACATGGATTCAGTCCAAGATGGCCTGCTGGGTTTAGGAGAGATAATACAGAGACATCCTCTTAGTAGGAATCACTGTGTGCCTTATGTTCCTAGAGTTATTTTTTGTTTGTTTTGTTTTAAACTGTTACCTTCCATCTTAGAATCAATAGTGTGTATTGGTTCCAAGGTAGAAGAATGACAAAGGCTAGGAAGTGGGGGTTAAGTGACTTGCCCCGGGTCACATAGCTAGGAAGTATCTGAGGCCAGATTTGAACCCAGGATCTCCTGTCTCTAGGCCTGGCTCTCTATCCACTGAGCTACCTGACTGCCCCTGTTATGATTATTGTTGAGGATTTTATTTTCCTATTATTATTTTATTTTATTATCTAGAAGACTTTTTTAAAATTGCATTTGTATATCCCCAAAGGAATGTTTGTATTTCTTTAATAATAGAACTTCTCAGAAATATTGTTACAAGTATTTTCCCCAACTATTTGCTTCCTTTAAAATTATTGTTGCATTGATTTTGCTTGTGAGATAATACTTTTTTTCAATTTTGGATAATCAAAATATTCTATGTTATATTCTATGACCATATCTATCCCTTGTTTAGTTAAGAATCCTTCATTTAGTCATAAAAAATCTTTATAAGTTTAATCTACAAATGTACTGAGAACACAAGTGATGGAGGTTTGAGATCGGTTTTCATAAATAATATTCTAGTGAAATCCATTTGTACAGCCATAGAAAAGTGTTGAGAACATAGTTGACTTTTCAAAATGTCTAGTGAATGCAATATCCCACTGCAGCATTATTTATTGAATATATAAAAAAATTTGTTTCATTGTAGTGTAGTTTCTGGAGGCATCCCATAACCCTCACCTAGGTCCTCATTACAACATGGCTACCCTAGATTCAAGGATCTCTGTCAAGTCCACATTCACTCTACTACTACTACCATGACCCCCCTCTAGGAGTCAGAGAACACAATTTCCTTAAAGCAAAAACATTTAATGAAATTAAGTAGTAAGAAAAGCAACAGTAAAACATGCCAACCATAAATTTAGGGCACATTCTAATATATATACTCACTATCAGGGTGTAAAGAGTGAATATACTTGAAGATCTTCCTAGTTTTCTAATATGCAGGACTTTTATTCCCCCATGCAAATTGTGGGAGGGCACTAGAAACTTTTTTTAGTTCAATTATAAATATTAAAAAAGAAATAGTTCTCAAGCTTAAAATCCTTTCTAAATTTTCTTTTTTTAGGAAAGTATGTAGGAGGTCAAGGACAAAAAAAGCTTTCAGTGGAGCTGTGGAAAATAGATTAAGGATGGCAACTAAACAGAACAACCTCTTTTCTATTTAAGATCAGTGTCTCCTATTCTGAAGGTTTTAGGAGTATTGATCTTAGGGAGATACCCCTTGATTACTCCAGGAGAACCTTTGAAGGATATGGTCAAGGAAGAACTTGAATAGTTATCAATGGACTACTGTTTTGTGGGGTAGAATGTAATGGTAGTCCCATATGGTCTTATAATAAATACATCATGACCTTTTTCTAGTTCAAGATTTCTATAAATATTAACCCATTTTGTGTTGGGGGTAGAGATGTCAGCAGTGGAACTGAGTAGAAGATGAGAAGAGAAGGGGGCTTCAACAATTTTCCTTTCTTTAAACTAGAAATATTTGGATTTAGAATATTAAATTAATAAAAATTATCTGCTCAGATTTGTGCCTAAAACACAGTCTAGAATTACTATTTTTTTCTCCTGCAAAATGAAAGGAATAGCAAAAGATCAGTGGAACAAAATTAAGCCAACTGGCTATGTTCATTTTCTTCTTCCTACCCAGCCAAATTCCTATCTTTAATTAATATCTATGTGTGGCCTGCCACAACCCTATTCAAACTTTGAACACAGAGCTTATAAGAATAAAAATATCCCTACCTAAAATGTCCCCTTCAACAAGGCTCTTCCCCTCTGTGTCAAAATCACATAAGACTCTTTGAAAGATATGTATAATATAGATAATTTTATTTTTGTTCATTCAAATAAGGCATAAAACAGGAAGATATTTGTTGCTAAAGGTATTTGCTACCATCACAGGAAAATGATCATAGAGTCCAAATTGATTGTTTGGTCTTATAGATGCTTGTGGCTACCCTCTCCAAGGTTTCCCATCATTTCTACTCCAACAAGTAGTTCCCCTTCATTGGTATGAAGCCTAACTAGAATAGAATTTCTTCTCCCTGCTTCTTCTGTCTTTTGATTTAGAAATTATCCTTTTTTAAAATTTCAAGTACTGATGATTTTCTTTTATTAATTTTTAGATCCCCTACCCCCATCAGTGACATGAATATGGTGGGTGCCAAATTCACCTTTCTTCATTTGAAATTAATTGGGTCTGATAATGGTATTTCATCAGTCTAAAACATGCTTAGAATTATATCTTTCATGAACATGAATTATCCTTGAGACTAATTGGTGGAGGGCCATTGGTTGACTTCCCACTATTGTAATTTCCCAGGCCCCATCACCTTCTGGATAACCACCACCATTTTCAGGAACATTGGCATTAGATGAATCCATGTTGAACACAGTTACAGTTAAAAGTTGCACAGTACTCGTGATTTGTCATTTTGTTCAGTGGTGGTTGAGGAGGAGGAAGGTAAGAAATAGTTGCTGTTACCCAGGGAACACCATGAATAGCCCCCGTTTTGGCTTGCTTGTTTCCCTTTTGTTATCTGTCAGCATTTCTCCCTCTCTCCCTTCTGTAGTATGCTATTTCTCTTTTCTCCACAAGCATAATTCCTCAATTTTTCAAGTGTATTTCTGGTTTGTATGACAGTGGGGGGACCTCTTTTTTACTTAGGAAAAGATATGATCTCAGAGAAAAAATTAATGATGCAAGAATTAAAAACAAACCCTGCATTTTACCACTATGTGTCCTACTTTCAAATTATCTATATTTATTTAATAATAGGCATATACATAAGGGGGTTTATGTACACATGCCATTCTAAATTTGGTTTTCTGTATGTATGTATATATTTATGTGTGTGTGTGTATATATATATATATACATACATGTATATATATATATATATATATATATATATATATATATAGAGAGAGAGAGAGAGAGAGAGAGAGAGAGAAGCAGCTAGATGGCACAGTATATATATAGGCAGCTAGGTGGCACAATAAAATGGATCAGGAAGACATCTTCCTGAGTTCAAATCTTACTTCAGATACTTACTACCTGTGTGACCCTGGACAAGTCACTTAACCTTGTTTGCCTCAGTTTCTTCATATATTTAAAATGAGTTGGAGGAAGAATGGCAATTTATTCTTGTTTCTTTGCCAAGAAAATCCCAAATGGGAGTCATGAAGAGTCAGATATGACTGAAATGGCTGAACAAACAACAGATTTGCTTTAAAGATGTAGTCAGAACAAACATACATATCCTCCCTCCATTCTCTGCTCCCCCTCTTATCTTTCCCTACTGTTTTTCCATTTCTGAAGGAGTAGGCTCAGAACTCAGCTCAGTTCCCATATAAAATTGGTCTGGGGGCAGCTGGGTAGCTCAGTGGATTGAGAGTCAGGCCTAGATGTGGGAGGTCCTAGGTTGAAATCTGGCCTCAGACATTTCCCAGCTGTGTGACCCTGGGCAAGTCACTTCACCCCCATTGCCTAGCCCTTACCACTCTTCTGCCTTGGAGCCAATCCACAGTATTGATTCCAAGACAGAAGGTAAGGGTTTTAAAAATAAAAAGGAAAAAAAATTGGTCTCATTGGGATAATGTATCCATAAAATGTAAATTGGTCTTATTGGATCAATTGGTTCATTTCAAGCTCTTGCTGACATAGATTTGAAGGCCATTTCCAAAGGCTATTCCTTGTTTTTCCAAGCAACAGTGCCATTGCATTAGCTGAAAAATTAGCCTGGATTCTGATTCCTGGATTCCTATGACTTCTTCTCTCAGACTCAAAGCTCCCAAGACCTGAGACTAAACTCGCTTTTCCTAAAACAGAAAAAGAACAACTAAAAAAGTCAAAGTCCAAGACCCACTTCTGGGGGACCCTGCAGCTTCAGATAGGGAAGATGCTCCCCGCAGCTATCTCTCTCTCTTTTTAAAAATAATATTTTATTTGATCATTTCCAAGCATTATTCATTAAAGACAAAGATAATTTTCTTTTTCTCCCCCCCAACCCCCTATAGCTGACGTGTGATTCCACTGGGTATCACATGTGTTCTTGATTCGAACCCATTGTCATGTTGTTAGTATTTGCATTAGAGTGTTCGTTTAGAGTCTCTCCTCTGTCAAGGCCCCTAAACCGCTGTAGTTGGGCAGTTGCTTTTCCTCTGTGTTTCTACTCCCATAGTTTGTCCTCTGCTTATGAATAGTGTTTTTTCTCCTAGATCCCTGCAGATTGTTCAGGGACATTACACCGCCACTAATGGAGAAGTCCATTACTTTTGATTATACCACAGTGTATTAGTTTCTGTGTACAATGTTCTCCTGGTTCTGCTCCTCTCGCTCTGCATCACTTCCTGGAGGTTGTTCCAGTCTCCATGGAATTCCTCCACATTATTATTCCTTTTTGCACAATAGTATTCCATCACCAACATATACCACAATTTGTTCAGCCCCAATTGAAGGGCATCCCCTCGTTTTCCAATTTTTGGCCACCACAAAGAGCGCAGCTATGAATATTTTTGTACAAGTCTTTTTTGTCCATTATCTCTTTGGGGTACAGACCCAGCAGTGCTATGGCTGGATCAAAGGGTAGACATTCTTTTATTGCCCTTTGGGCATAGTTCCAAATTGCCCTCCAGAATGGTTGGATCAACTCACAACTCCACCAGCAATGAATTAATGTCCCTACTTTGCCACATCCCCTCCAGCATTCATTACTTTCCTTTGCTGTCATGTTAGCCAGTCTGCTTGGTGTGAGGTGATACCTCAGAGTTGTTTTGATTTGCATCTCTCTGATTATAAGAGATTTAGAACACTTCTTCATGTGCTTATTAATAGTTTTGATTTTTTTATCTGAAAACAGCCTATCCATATCCATATCCATCCTGTCCCTTGCCCATTTATCAATTGGAGAATGGCTTGGATTTTTATACAATTGATTTAGCTCTTTATAAATTTGAGTAATTAAACCTTTGTCAGAGGTTTTTATGAATATTTTTTCCCAATTTATTGTTTCCCTTCTGATTTTAGTTACATTGGTTTTGTTTGTACAAAAGCTTTTTAATTTGATGTAGTCAAAATTATTTATTTTACATTTTGTGACTCTTTCTATGTCTTGCTTGGTTTTAAAGTCTTTCCCCTCCCAAAGGTCTGACATGTATACTATTCTGTGTTTACCCAATTTACTTATGGTTTCCTTCTTTATGTTTAAGTCATTCACCCATTTTGAATTTATCTTGGTGTAGGGTGTGAGGTGTTGATCAATTCCTAATCTCTCCCACACTGTCTTCCAATTTTCCTAGCAGTTTTTATCGAATAGTGGATTTTTGTCCCAAAGGCTGGGATCTTTGGGTTTATCGTATACTGTCTTGCTGAGGTCGCTTTCCCCCAGTCTATTCCACTGATCCTCCTTTCTGTCTCTTTGCCAGTACCAAATTGTTTTGATGACTGCTGCTTTGTAATATAGTTCAAGGTCTGGGACTGCAAGGCCCCCAACATTTGTGTTTTTTTTCATTATTTCCCTGGATATCCTTGATCTTTTGTTATTCCAAATGAACTTTGTTATGGTTTTTTCTAAATCAGTAAAGAAATATTTTGGGAGTTCAATGGGTATGGCACTAAATGGATAAATAAGTTTGGGTAGGATGGTCACTTTTACTATATTGGCTCATCCTATCCATGAGCAGTTAATGTTTTTCCAATTGCTCAAGTCTAGTTTTAGTTGTGTGGAGAGTGTTTTGTAGTTGTGTTCATATAGTTCCTGTGTTTGTCTCAGGAGATAGATTCCTAGGTATTTTATTTTATCTAAGGTGATTTTGAATGGGAGTTCTCTTTCTAGTTTTTGCTGCTGAGCTGTGTTGGAGATATATAGAAAAGCTGATGACTTATGTGGGTTTATTTTGTATCCTGCAACTTTGCAAAAAGTTGTTGATTATTTCAATTAGCTTTTTGGTTGATTCTCTAGGATTCTTTAAGTAGACCATCATGTCATCTGCAAAGAGTTATAGCTTGGTCTCCTTCTTGCCTATTTTGATGCCTTCAATTTCTTTTTCTTCTCTAATTGCTACTGCTAGTGTTTCTAGTACCATGTCAAATAGTAGAGGTGATAATGGGCATCCTTGTTTCACTCCTGATCTTATTGGGAATGCATCTAGTTTATCCCCATTGCAGATGATATTAGCTGATGGTTTTAGATATATACTGTTTATTATTTTTAGGAACGACCCTTCTATTCCTATGCTTTCTAGTGTTTTTAATAGGAATGGGTGTTGTATTTTATCAAAGGCTTTTTCTGTGTCTATTGAGATAATCATGTGGTTCTTGTTGGTTTGCTTGTTGATGTGGTCAATTATGTGGATGGTTTTCCTAATATTGAATCAGCCCTGCATCCCTGGTATAAATCCTACTTGATCATGGTGGATGACCCTTCTGATCACTTGCTGGAGTCTTTTTGCTAGTATCCTATTTAAGATTTTTGCAACTATATTCATTAGGGAGATTGGTCTATAGTTTTCTTTCTCTGTTTTTGACCTGCCTGGTTTTGGAATCAGTACCATGTTTGTGTCATAAAAGGAGTTTGGTAGAACTCCCTCTTTGCTTATTATGTCAAATAGTTTGTATAGTATTGAGATTAACTGTTCTCTGAAAGTTTGATAGAATTCATTTGTGAATCCATCTGGACCTGGGGATTTTTTCTTAGGAAGTTCTTTGATGGCCTGTTGGATTTCATTTTCCGATATGGGATTATTTAAGAATTCTATTTCTTCTTCTGTTAGTCTAGGCAGTTTGTATTTTTGTATATATTCATCCATATCACCTAAATTGGTGTATTTATTGCCATATAATTGGGCAAAGTAATTTTTAATGATTACCTTAATTTCCTCTTCATTGGAGGTGATGTCCCCCTTTTTGTCTTTGATGCTGTTAATTTGCTTTTCTTCTTTCCATTTTTTAATTAGATTGACCAGTACTTTGTTTATTTTGTTTGTTTTTTCAAAGTACCAGCTTCTTGTCTTATATATTAAATCAATAGTTCTATCACTTTTGATTTATTAATTTCTCCCTTACTTTTTAGGATTTCTAGTTTGGTTTTTTGCTGGGGGGTTTTAATTTGATCGCTTTTGAGTTTTTTTATTTGCATTTCCAATTGATTGATCTCTGCTCTCCCTAGTTTGTTGATATATGCACTCAGGGATATGAATTTACCTCTGATTACCACTTTGGCTGCATCCCAAAAGGTTTGAAAGGATGTCTCGCCATTGTCATTTTCCTCAGTGAAATTATTAATTTTTTCTATGATTTCTTCTCTAACTAAATGATTTTGGAGTATCGTATTGTTTAATTTCCAATTAATTTTTGATTTGGTTTTCCATGTACCAATACTGATCATTATTTTTATTGCCTTGTGATCTGAAAAGGCTGCATTTATTATTTCTGCTTTTCTGCATTTATGTGCCATGTTTCTGTGACCTAATGTATGGTCAATCTTTGTGAATGTGCCATGTGGTGCTGAGAAGAAGGTGTATTCCTTTTTATCCCTTTTTATTTTTCTCCATATGTCTATTAATTCTAATTTTTCTAAGATTTCATTCACTTCTTTTACATCTTTCTTATTTATTTTTTGATTTGATTTATCTAAATTTGATAATGGTTGGTTTAAGTCTCCCACTAATATGGTTTTACTGTCTATTTCTTCCTTCAATTCTCCTAGTTTCTCCATTAAAATTTTGGGTGCTATATTATTTGGTGCATACATGTTGATTAGTGATATCTCCTCATTATCTAAAGTCCCTTTTAACAAAATATAATTACCTTCCCTATCCCTTTTGATCAGGTCTATTTTTGCTTTGGCTTTATCAGATATCATGTTTGCCACGCCTGCCTTCTTTCTGCCAGTTGAGGCCCAGAAGGTCTTACTCCATCCTTTAATTCTGACCTTGTGGGTGTCTACCCGCCTCATGTGTGTTTCTTGAAGACAACATATGGTAGGGTTTTGGATTCTAATCCATTCTGCTATTCGTCTACGTTTTATGGGTGAGTTCATCCCATTCACGTTCAAAGTTATGACTGTCACTGTTGGACTCCCTGGCATTTTGATATCCTTCCCTAATTCTAACCTTTCTTCTTCTGCTCTACCTTTTAGTCTAGTGATTTACTTTAAATCAGTCCCCCTTGTCCCCTCCCTTGATATGTTTCCCTTTCTAGTCCCTCCCTTTTTGTTCCCTCCCCCTCCCCCCTCTTCTTCCCTCCCTTTTTTGTGTTCCCTCCCCCCTCCCCCTCCCCCCTTGGTTTTCCCTTCTCCCTTCCCTTATTGGGTAAGATAGAATTCACGATCCCAATGGATCTGGATGTTCTTCCCTCTCAGAGTTGATTTCCCTGAGAGTAAGGTTTAAGTAAAAACTCTCTTCCTCTCCATCTTATAGGAGTTTTCTTTCCCTCCCCTTTTGGTGTGAATCTTTGTGTGAGAACAATTATTCTATTTGGTCTTTCGTTTCCCCTTATTTACACATCACATTTCCCCCACATGTTAGTATACATAGATTGATATAAATGTAGTCCTTATAGAAGAGAGTTTGGGTAAAAGAAAAAGATAACATTTTTCTCCTTTTCCCTTTCCTTCATATTTACCTTTTCAGGTATTCCATCCTCTTTGTTTTTCAATATCGAACTTTCCCAGAGCTCTGGTCTTTTCTTTGCAAAAACTTGGAAATCTTCTATTTTGTTGAATGCCCATACTTTCCCTTGGAAGTATATAGTCAGTTTTGCTGGATAGCTGATTCTTGGTTGAAGACCCAGCTCTCTTGCCTTTCTGAAAATCATGTTCCATGCCTTACGATCATTCAGAGTGGAACTTGCAAGGTGTTGTGTGACTCTGATTGGCATTCCTTTATATCTAAATTGTCTTTTTCTGGCTTCCTGTAGGATTTTTTCTTTTGTTTGATAGCTTTGGAATTTGGCAATTACATTCCTGAGAGTTGTTTTTTGGGGGTTTAGTGTAGAAGGTGTTCTGTGAGCTCTGTCAGTGGCTGTATTGCCCCCTTGTTCTAGAATCTCTGGGCAATTTTCTTTGATTATCTCTTGTATTACGATGTCGAGTTTGGTGTTTATTTCTGGCTTTTCTGGAAGTCCAATTATTCTTAAATTATCTCTTCTTCCTCTATTTTCCAAGTCTGTCACCTTGTCAGTGAGATATTTTATGTTCTCTTCTAATTTCTTGATCCTTTGGCTTTGCTTTATTGATTCTTGCTCTTTTACGTGTTCTTTGTCTTCGAGTTGTCTAATTCTGACCTTTAAGGCCTGGTTTTCCTTTTCAGTTTGGTCAAACTGGTTTTGTAGATGCGTGAATTTCTTTTGCATTATTTCCCACTTTTCCTCCCAGAAGGCTTCCATCTTTTTGATCCTTTCCAATTCAAATTCTTCATGTGTTTGTGGAGAGTTTCCATTTTCTTTGGAAGGTTTCGGAGCATTTGCTTGTGTTTCCTCTTCTATCTCCTCTGTATTTTGTATTTTGGCTCCATAGAATGTGTCCAAAGTTGCCCCTTTCTTCTTGTTTTTCTTGGAATTTTGGGGCTTTTGTGCTTCTGTGGAGTTTGCCATCTCTATCTGAGTGGGGAGGACTAGCTTTTCTTATCTCTGTCTGGTGTATCCCTAGGCAGATTGTCCATTCTATGCAGTTGTTGTTCTGTCTTCCCGGGGAAGCCAGGAATTGTTGGTGTTTCCCTCTTACTGCCCTCCTCAGTTCCCTCCCGATGCTTCTCTGTTGCCTTACTTCCAGGCTCTGAGCCTGGCTCAGCCCTTTCCTCGGGGTGTTTGTTTCTGTGCCTTAGCTGGCCAGGAGAACCAGCACTCTGAGGGGGGAGGGGCCGTGGCTTCCTGGAGCTCCAAGGGCTCCTGATAAGATTAGCTTTCTCTGGGTTGAACTGAGTATGCTTTGAGGCAGGGACCTTGAGACTTGGATGGAAGGATCCAGCCAGGGGGCTGCAGGCTCTCCCATCTCTTTCTGTTTCCCTGCTGTCTGGGTGCCCCAGCGACTAGGTTAGGTTGTTTTCAGGAAGTGGCCTTCAGGATAGCCGGCCCTGAGGCTCTGAGTTTCCCTCTGCTGCCTCAGACTTAGCGCTCTGGGTTGGGGGATGGGTCCTGGGACCTTCCTTCTGCCTACCCCTTAGGTCCGAGTGATCTCGTGTTCTGGCTTTTGAGGGGGCCATACCTTTTGATCCAGGTCCAGGTCCAGGAGGAGGATTCCCGGGGTCTATGCTGTTGTTTGTTTTGAATTTTGGTGCCTTAAGAGCATATAGTTTGAGTTCGGTAGGGAAGGGTTTCTGGAGATCTGAACTTTAGCTTTTTCTAAGCCGCCATCTTGACCGGAAGTCAGCTATCTCTCTTTAATGCATGATCTCTCAAGGTAATTAATCCCTGATAAAAGCCTATCATGACCTGATATCTGAGATCAGATTTGAATTTAGGAAGATGAATCTTCCTGACTTCAGGGCTGGCACTCTATTTGCTTGTACCACTTAACTGCCCAAAAGAAATATACCTTAAAAAACCCCAAAACTTGTCTTCTGTCTTAAAAACCATCCGGAGTATTGATTCCAACGCAGAAGAATGGTAAGAGCTAGGCAATTGGAGTCACTGTGACAGAGTCACACAGGTAGGAGGTTTCTAAGGTCAGACTCGAACCCAGGATCTCCTGAAAATAAGTATTCTTTAAGCCTTTGTGCTTTAGGCTAAAAGGGCTATAGCAGAGCCCCATCTTCCACTCATAGGGAGGAATCCAGTCCTAAGTAAGTAGGGTAGATCTGTATGCTAATATTAAAGACCTGGTGCCAGGGAAGTGCCTGGTTCTCTGCCACCTGAGATTGTAGGAAGCCATATATGGAGTGACTAGGAATTATTCTGATATCCATTTATTTTCTTGTGTGAGTTACCTTGCTATTATATTTTATTTAATTATTTTGGTACTTCTTTACTGTTCTTGAATGGTCTATGAATAGTGCTGATCTGGATGGCAACTCAGGCTGTGATTTGTGCAGTAGGCAATGTAAGAGACGCCCCAAGGAATCTGTAGGTAGCTAGGGACTCCAGGATGAGAGTGTGGGGGTCATATTCAGTTTGTGGGGACTAATCTGGCATGTTCAGGATCATGGACCAGGCACAGATTAATAGAAGATGTTTATGGGGTATTGGGTTAAGCCAAGATGATCTAAAACTGAATTGCAAGCATTTAATGAAGATTTTTTTGGGGGGCTTCAGACTGTATCGCTATTTCATGGTGCAAATTGCTTATACTAATAACCTTACAGATACAGGGCTTGTTGTTTATGTTAATAGCCTTCATGCTGATTGGCTCATTAAGGCTCTAAGTTGAATTGTTCACACAAGAAGATATTAATTACACTGTACAAGTTACATACAGTAATAGCTTTGAGAATTTTTATTTCTCTTTCAAAGTTGAAGCTATAATCTAAATCCTTCTTAAACACATAGCAGTGATGGCCTGCCTGGTCTGTGAATAGAAACCATGTACTAATGACTACATTCCCATGTCTCTGTTTTTGTTCAGACTATGTGAGATGAGGAGAAGAGACCAGATGGAAAGGTTTCTCATTCACTCCTAATAGGGACATCCCATGCCAAAGGCAGAACCAAGAATTTAAGGGATGTACTTTATTACAGCTGAATATCAATGCAACCTTGTTTAAAAGCAAACAGATTACAGGTGGTGATATGACTATGAAGTAATAGGACTGATCTTAAAAATTCTTTTTTTATTAAAAAATTTTAATTTAAATTTTTAAATATTTCCCCATATTTACATGATTCATTTTCTTCCTATCCCTCCTTTCTTCCCCGCTCTCAGAGTTGACAAGCAATTTCACTGGGTTGTACAAATGTTATCACTTGATACCTATTTCCATATTATTCATTTTTGCTATAGTCTTTTAAAACCAAGACCCCAAATCACATACCTATGATTCACATGATAAGTGAAGTCATATGTTCTTTTCCATTTCTGCTCCCATAGTTCTTACTCTCAATGTGGTTAGCATTCTTTACCATAAGTCCTTCAGGAGTGTCCTGGCTTATTGCATTGCTACAAGTAGCAAAGTCCATTACATTGAATTGTTCCACAATGTTTCCCTTTCTGTGTATAATATTCTCCTGGTTCTGCTTATTTCACTCTGTATCAGTTCATGGAGATCTTCCCAATTTTTATAGAAATCAAGCAGTTCATCATTCCTTATAGTACAATAGTATTCCATCACCATCAGATGCCTCAATTTGTTCAGCCATTCCCCAACTGGAGGGCATCCCCACATTTTCCAATTTTTTGCTACCACGAAGAGCGTGGCTATGAATATGTTTCTATAAATATTTTTCCTTATTATCTCTTTGGGGTACAAACCTAGTAGTGGTATTGCTGGATCAAAGGGTATCCATTTTTTTAAAGCCCTTTGTGCCTAATTCCAAATTGCTTTCCAGAATGGCTGGATTAATTCACAACTCCACCAGCAATGCATTAGTGATCCGATTTTGCCACAACCCCTCCAACATTTATTATTTTCCTTTACTGTCATATTGGCCAATTTGGTAGGTGTGAGGTGGTGCCTCAGCATTGTTTTCATTTGCATTTATCTAATTACAAGAGATTTATAACACTTTTTCATGTGCTTAATCCCTTGACCATTTGCCAATTGGAGAATGGCTTGATCTTTTGTACAATTGGCTTAGCTCCTTATAAATTTGAGAGATTAGACTTTTGTCAGAGGTTTTTGTTATAACCCCCCTCCCCATTTGTTGCCTCCCTTCTAATTTTGGTTGCATGTGGTTTTGTTTGTATAGAAACTTTTTAGTTTTATATAACCAAAATTATTCATTTTATAGTATTTTATTTTGTAGTATTCTCTATCTCCTCCTTGGTCTTATCTCCTCCTTCCTTTCTCATATATCTGGCAGGTATGCTATTCTATGTTCACCTAATTTGTTATGATTTCCCTCTTTATATTTCAATCATTTAATTAAATTAAAATTAAAATTTAAATAAATTTAATTAAATTTAAATCATTTACCCATTCTGAATTAATCTTGGTATAGGGTATAAGATGTTGACCTAAACCTAATTTCTCCCATACTATTTTCCAATTTTCCCAGCAGTTTTTGTCAAGTAGTGTGTTCTTGTCCCAAAAGCTGGGATCTTTGGGTTTATTGAACACTATCTTGTTGAGGTCATTTATCCGAAGTTGATTCTGTTGATCCATTCTTCTATCTCTAGGCTAGTACCATAGTGTTTTGATGATCACTGCTTTATAGTATAGTTTGAGATCTGGTATTACAAGGCCCCCATCCTTCACTTTTTTTTTCATTATTTCCCTTGATATTCTTGGTCTTTTGTTCCAGATAAATTTTGTAATAATTTTTTCTAATTCTATAAAAAAGTTTTTTGGTAGTTTGATAGGTATAGCACTGAATAAGTAAAATAATTTAGGTAGGATTGCCCTTTTTATTATATTAACTTGTCCTACCCATTGTAAAAAAATAGACTAGAACTCTGGACTTCAATCCCCATAAACCCTTGCTCCACTTCCCCAAAATGCTTTGTAATCTCACGCAATTCTGATGTGGGCTGAGATCGAGGAAGGATTTAAGCTGATTGCAAAGGCTTTTGTGGTCTTTTTGGACTTCCATTTTGGGGCAGATGTGGCTCTCTCCATAATGTAGGTGAGGTCTTATCTAGGCCTCCCTGGCCTAGGCATGTTTTCCTTATCCTGTATTTTCTTTTACTCCTTAACTTTTAATAAATCTCTAAAAATATAATACTCCTTGCAGAGAGAAACTAATTTCTACCTGCCTCAGTCTCCCCTAAATTTTAATCTTTACAGTTGGTGACCACTAGATTGGATGAGAACTTCTCAAATCTTTTAGCCTAGATAATGATTTTTTTAAAGCCACGTTTCTCCAAGATGCTTTTTAGAAAACCATATTGATTGCTCTTGCCTGCGGCCCTCTCTGGCTCCTGCTTCTGCTCCTGGCCTCTCACCTGGTGCCCGAGCTCCCAGCCCTGTTTGTCCGTGCTCCGGCTCCTAGCCCTGCCCACCCCAAGGTCTTTCTCTCGCTCACCTGGCCCACCTGATTCAACCAAGATTGCAATCACCTGGTGACCTGCCTGCCCAACAAACTCAGTTCCTTTGAGCAGATAGCTCAGGACTCATTTCTATCAGCTGGTAACAAAACGGGGGTATTGGCTCCACGTGGCCTGGGGCAGGAGGAGGGATCATAGCAGGGGAGAGAGAAAGGGAGAGGAGAAGAAACAGATTTTTCAAACAGAAACTTAATAGCAATGGGCTGTTTAAAAGGATACCTTTTGACTCTTCTGGTAATTTCATTGACTTCACCTGTCTGTCAGGGAGCAGACTCAGCCCAAAGATTCAACTTTAACATTGAAGGGGCAAATGGGTGGCCCAGCGAACTGGGAACCAGGCCCAGAGACAGGAGGTCTCTAGTTGAAATCTGGCCTGAGACACTTCATGGCCGTGTAGCCCGGAGCAGATTGCTCAGACCCCATTGCTTAGCCCTTACCACTCTGCCTTCAGACAATAGACATTTAAATGGATAATTAATTAAAAGAAAAAAAAACACACCTAAAGAACTTCAAAGAGACTAAAGGATAAAGTTTGAGGCATTTCAAACTCCAATGGTTTATAAAAATCTCTGTATTCTATTGCATTTTTTGTTTAAGGTGATGTTAAATTCATATATTACTGGATTGAATATTATTCTGTTATACTGAAGGTTGATTGAATTTATTTTGAATGTACTGAGTTTTAAAATTCTGTTGCTTTCCCCCTATAACTGTGCTGAACAAATATTATTGTAATTAAGCCCATATGAAAAAAACCAGCCTTTCTATTTTGACTTTGTAAATTATCACATAGATGGATTTCAGGACTGGTTATAATTGTAGAACAATCTTTGGAAAATTAATGTGCTAAATATCTCAAATGATTTTAAGGGTTTTTTAAATATGATTTTTGGAATTTTTTTTAACAATCTCTGGTCATTTTTGCCTGCCCCTACCATGAGGTAAGGCCCATTGTAATAGATGAAGTGAAATACATTTTATAGCCCCCAACCTTCCCGAATTTCTAAATATGTGAATGGAAGTTGGGGCAGTTAATCTCAGGGCATTTGTATCCCTAAAAAGCCTACAAAAAAGGAGCATCCCTTTATTTATACTCTTCAGCTCACTATTTTACTTGCACCAGAATGATATATAGATTTCTTGATTATGTTCTTAACCCAAGATGAGTTTTACTTTGTTTAAAAATATGTTTGAATACCAAGGTTGAAAGATTGCTATGTTTGTAAAAATTGTGACAAATATCCATCAATTCATAGATTTTAAAAAATGCCATACATACTAGAAACACTAGCAGTAGCAGACCTTTGGGAGGGGAAAGACTTTAAAATCAAGCAAGACATAGAAAGAATCACAAAATGCAAAATAAATAATTTCGACTAC
Organism: Monodelphis domestica; assembly: GCF_027887165.1. Classification (NCBI taxonomy): domain Eukaryota; kingdom Metazoa; phylum Chordata; class Mammalia; order Didelphimorphia; family Didelphidae; genus Monodelphis; species Monodelphis domestica. The sequence goes on along the minus strand of NC_077232.1, from coordinate 263,580,063 downwards.
ATCAAATTAAAAAGCTTTTGTAGAAACAAAACCAATGTAACTAAAATCAGAAGGGAAACAACAAATTGGGAAAAAATCTTCATAGAAACCTCTGACAAAGGTTTAATTACTCAAATTTATAAAGAGCTAAATCAATTTTACAAAAAATCAAGCCATTCTCCAATTGATAAATGGGCAAGGGACATGGACAGGCAGTTCTCAGATAAAGAAATCAAAACTATTAATAAGCACATGAAAAGGTGTTCTAAATCTCTTATAATCAGAGAAATGCAAATCAAAACAACTCTGAGGTATCACCTCACACCTAGCAGATTGGCTAACATGATAGCGGAGGGTCCTGGGTTCAGATTTTACCTCAGACACTTCCTAGTTGTATGACCTTGGGCAAGTCACTTGTCCTCCCTTGCCTAGCCCTTACCACTCTTCTGCCTTGGAACCAATACACAGTATTGACTCTAAGACATAAGGTAAGGGTTTAAAAAGAAAACAATTTCTTCCTCAAAGGTCAAACTGATTTTTGGAAATAGCCAAATGTCATTCAGAGTCATATTTTCTAGCTGTTATCTACATAGTGCTTTAAAGTTTGCAAAGCACTTTTATATGTTATCTCACTTGACTCACAACAACCCAGAGGTTGTTATTAATATCCCCATTTTATGAATGAAGAAATTGAAGCCCAGAGAGGTTGCATATAATATAGCTAGTAAGTACATATGAGGCAGAATTTGAACACAAGGTTTTCCTGACTCCAGGCCCAGCTTTTTATCCACTATGCCATAGTAAAAAAAAAAAATAATAATATTAGTTAACATTCATATAAGACTTACTCTGTGCCAGGCACTTTACAATTATTATCTCATTTGATCCTTACAATGACTCTGGGAGGTAGGTGCTAATATCATCCCCCATTTTATATATGAGGAAACTAAGGCAAACAGATTAAATGACTTATCCAAGGTAATACAGCCTGTAAGCATTTGAGGTCATGTTTGAACTCAAGTCTTTCTGACTCCATGTGCAGCACGATAATCCACTGTGCTATCTAGGTAGATAGATAGATAGGAAGATAACTAGATGGAAGATGGATAGAGTTAACTGAATAGATAGTGATAGATGATTGATAAATAGATGGGTAGAAGAATGGATAGATTTATATGTGTATATATATATGATTGGTAGATAGATATATAGATGAAAGAAAGAGAAAGCATTTATTCAGTGTTATTGCATCCCAGGCATGATGCTAAGTGCTGGGGTTACAAATGCAAGAAAATGAATCACTTGCTCTCTTCCCCCAGCTTACATTGTAATAGAGGAAAATAAAACTTCAAAGGGAGCTGGAGACAAAAAGGGTACCCATCCCAGGGAAAAGCAGCTGGAGGGAGAAACTAGAGCAACCTGGAGAGTGAGCTGAAGTGAGAGTGAAGTAAAGAGTAGAGCTGGAATCCCTCAAAAATGATGGTCAGGGACTCACCAATCGGAGTGCCAGTCTCATCCTTAAGCAGGCAAGGCAGTTGGGGACTGTCCAATCAATTGTAAAGTCCTGCCATTTCTTCTTCTAGGACCATCTCTTGCACCCATTCTCCCCTTTTCATTCCTGCTTTCACCATGGTGCAATAGTTTTTTATTCAGCTTTTCTATTTCTAATTTCTTCACATTTTACTCCTCTCTTCTTATGCATGCATCTGAATGCCGGGGTGGGGGGTGGGGGGTGGGGGGGTGGGGAGGGTGGGATGGGGTGGGGAAATCCTTTTGCTTAGTCATTAACAGTCCAGACTCCTCATCCTTACATTAAAGTCTCTCAGTGATCAGTAATATCTCTTTCAGCTTATTAATTCTCTCTTAAAACCAGCATTCTCTCTAACTTCTCCCTTTCTTTTTAGGGTACCACCATTGCTCTAGGTCACCCAAATAAATATGCAACAGCCTTCTAGTTGGTCTCCCTGAACTCATTTTTTTCCCCTTTTCCAAATGATGTTCCATATTTCCAACAAAAATATTTGTATGAAGTACAGGTTCAACTGACATTATTATTCCCTTACTCAAGAATCTCCAGCTTTGGGGGCAACAAAGTGGCTCAGTGCATTAAAGAATTAGGTCTAGGGACAAGAAGTTCTGTGTTCAAATCTAGATGTAAACACTTCTTTGCTGGGTGACAAACAAGTCACTTAACCCCAATTACCTCACCCTTATCACTCTTTCACCTTGGAAATGATATGCAGTATTGTATATATTGAATACTATGCATAGAAATTCCTCCCTCCCTCTCCCTCTCTTCCTTGCTTCCTTGCTTCCTTCCTCCCTCCCTCTCTCCCTCCCTCCCTCCCTCCCTCCCTCCCTCCCTCCCTCCCTCCCTTCCTCCCTTCCTTCCTTCCTTCCTTCCTTCCTTCCTTCCTTCCTTCCTTCCTTCCTTCCTTCCTTCCTTCCTTCCTTCCTTCCTTCCTTCCTTCCTTCCTTCCTTCCTTCCTTCCTTCCTTCCTCCCTCCCTCCCTCCCTCCTTCTCTCTCTCTCTCTCTCTCTCCCAAAGGAGGTGTCAGAGAAAGTGGGGAAAGGAAATGATATATATACAGAAAGGTGAAGTAAAAACAAAATACATCAAGAAAACATTTTTTAAACATTTTTAAAAACGCTAGATAGAAATGATCACATGACATACAATCTTGCTATTAACCTATTTTTTTATTCTAGTCTTACCCTAACACTCTGTTTCAGCCAATTTGTATATAGACAGCAAAATTAAGGCCTTAAAAACACAACAGTTTAAAAGTAGCTATTTTCTTCCAGATCTGATATTTGAGCAGATATACCAGGTCTACGATAGCACAAGTCACATGTGAGACTTATGTACTAAAATCAGCTCAGAAACGGAGACAGAGCTGAGGTTTAGATCTCCTGTTAGTCACTTAGCTGTTCCTAGTGAGGGATGGAAACTATACACAGAACTGTGTAACCATAGTGACTAAGCTATTCCACTTGAACTTTTTAATGCTCAGGCTCAGAGCCTGAAGGCCTCCTGGGCTATAGCTCCCAGTGGAGTTATTGGGAGCCATTGCTGGGCTCAGGCTACAGGACGAAGTCCTGAAATGGGAAATAATGATTTGTTTTTTCCCCTTTGCACTGGCATTTTTTTGAACAGTTATAATGACTGACAGAATATAGACTTATTGACCAGTTGAGTGTGAAGTTTGGAGGCAAATCTTATAACATTCTAGCTCCTGCATAAATATTGATCCCTGTGACAGGAAAATGTCCCATCCCTTGACAGTGACTGTTTGAAATGCTATAGCATTTACCCCAAACAAATAAACAAAAGGCAAATGCCATGTACCTTGGAAATCCTTGAGATGAAATGTCTCCATTTGAAATAAAAACTGCATTGCCCAATGATTAGAAGAAAACCAAATTGTTCAATTGGACTATGATGTTCAAATAGGCTGAGTTTCTGCCTTGATATTTATTAAAATGCAAAATTCCCCAGGAAAGGCAATACTTTAAGCTTTTATTTCATATGATGGGGAGATTGTTTGATTAAAATTATTTTGAGAGACTGGTTTTGGGTAAGAATATCAGTTTATTGATTAGGCTAGCATTATAAACAATGAAGTGATGGGTTAGAGACCCCCTATTCAAGGGTCATTCAGACCAAAGACCCTGAAACTAAGTGAGGCAGACCTATAAATAGAGTTTTAGGATCTCATTATTCAATCCCATCCTTGAACATCCCAAGACATCTCTGATTCCTAAATAGCTAATTCTGAGGTGTTCCACCAAACTACATACTTCTCCTTTTCCCTAGGTGATGAAGGTCACACATACAGGAAGAGAATCTTTGTCTCACTTTTCTATTAAATTTTGTTAAAAGGGTGGGAATTCATAAGAACAAAGACAATTTAAGAAGCAGAGTCTCTGACACAGAATCAAGATACAGAAATACCCAGTAATTCTTTCTAATTCATAGTCCTTATATAGAAATTAATATAGTATATGAACAATAAATTGTTACTGGATAGAAGAAGAGAGCAAGAGGGTGACTGGGTACTTTATAAGGGGAGAGGTATAAGGTAGGCCCTGAAGAAGGCCTAATCAAAGGTGAAAAAGCAAGAAACTAGGAATGCTTGACAATTAAAATTTTTCTTGGTGTTTAAACCAGCAAAATACAAAGTTCAAACAACAGAAGAAAAGTCCCTGTAATGATATCCAATGCCCAACAATAAATGGCTAAAACAATAAAAGGAAAAAAAAAAGTTGTATTTAAAAAGTACAGGAAGATGATTAAGGATGAATATAAAAAATGTGGATTAGTCCCATAAATATATATACATATATATTTAAATATACTCAAATACTTACCTTATATGGCTCAGATCAAATTGTTTACTATCTCTAAGTGGGAAGAGGTAAAGGAGGGAGGGAAACAGTTTAGATCTGTAAAGATAGGATTAAACTCTCCCCTTGCCTATTTTTAGCTAATCAAATCAAGAACTTAAAGTACCCCTACTTTCCAGTTAGTATGTGAGTTTACAAGTCACTTACTAGAGTAAGTGATGACTCCAAAGGCCACTGCCCCCTTCCCCCTTGGGCAGTGTTAGGCAAATTGAAAGACTGCTATTGGTTTCTGTGAAGAAGGAGGAGTGACATGAAGTGGTGTGGAAAAAAAGGGGTATAAAAAGAGACCAACATGGTCTAGGAGACTCATTCTCTTCCTGGCGTTTGGAGAGATTGTTTCCAGGCATTCCTTTCCTCACTTCTGGAGAAATTGGTTGAGGAGATTCCTGTTTTGGCTTTGGAGGAGGTTGTGTTGGTGAAGACACCATTGGGACTTCTGGTTTGGAGAGATTCTTGCCTTGGTGGCTCTTCAAGGAGACCCTCTCTGTTCCTTGGTACTTCTGTGGGACACTCCCTTCAGCATGAGTTCTGTGGAGAGCTTCTTTTCCTTGGATACTGTATCATCTTGCTGGTGAGTGATTCAGACTTCCACGTAGAGACTGGAACTTTGTCGGGGAGAGAGCTGAATTTCATTGGATCAGCACTTAGTGTAGGCTAGGCAACTCCTACCTCTTTCCCTCCTACATTTCATACTTCAACTCTTTCTCTTCCTCATAAATAAAAGCTGCTAATAGTTTTTTTCTAGTTTAGGGATAATATTTTGAATTTGGTGACCACAACATTGAATTTATAACTCTCTTATTTAGTCAAAACGCCAATGTAACCCTTAAAGATCTTAACATTTTGGAAAATACACGTTGAAAATTATTACATATAATTGTGGAAATACAATATCTTTGAATGAAAACAAAACAAAACAAACAAATAAATACTCCTCCCCCTTACTTTAACTAATATCAAGTTATTGGTTCCAAGTCAGAAGAATGGTAAGGGCTAGGCAAATGACATTAAGTGATTTGCCCAGGGTCGCACAGCTAGAAAGTATCTGGGGCCAGATTTGAACCTAGGACCTCCAGTTTCTGGGCCTGGCTTCTCTCTGCCCTCAATAAATTACATTTTTCATAGTAGGAAGTGGGACTTTTGTTACCCTCAAGAAGTTTTTAAAGTAGAAAGCAGGAACAGGCTTATGGAGGGCTTAGATGAAATTTTAGACACTTTCTTATAAGATACTTTTTGACAAGATGGAGAAATATAGGTTTGATGAAAGAATAGTTTTGGGCATTTGAAACTAGTTGAATGATCAGATCCAAAGAATATTGTTTAATTTTATATAATGTGGAAATGAATCTATATCTAGGATTTTTTTTTGCATATAAAGCAAGAGTTTAAAAAAGGTTCTATAATTTTTTTTGATGGGGTGAACTACTCCATGTTGGGGGGGAGATAGAAACTGTTGGGTACTGGCAAGAGGTTATGCCTGAGAGATCTGCATGAAGAAGAGGCACTGTGGGTCATCTGACAGTTTCTTATTTTAACTAATAATTTTTTATGACTTAGTGCTATTAAAATTATGAGTGAATTATCCAAAGGCCCAAGATGATGGACATGAATCAGGAGAAGCCCGAAATCCTTCTCTACCCTTCTCTGCTGTTAAATTTAAAATTATATTTCTACTAATAAAAATATTATATTTTATGAGGTTTATTAAGAATTATTAGAAATCAAGGAATCAAGAAAACACAAAATAAGAAAATCACATGCCCATGGCTGATTAGCCAATTTAGAAATCCCAGCGCTTAGCTTACTTACTACATCTTTGCAAAAAGCAGGAAGGAAGAGAGAGAGGTAGGTGTTACTGCCAGTTAAATACTAATTGTGATCTTGTTCAGGTGGAGACTCAGGTGAGATTATAGAGAATTCTGGGAAATACCAAGGACTTCTGGGGATTGAAGTCTAGGGTTCAAAATCTCCATTTTACATTGCTCTTTTTTACTTTCCTCCCTGTATCATTCTGTACAAGTATGATGCTAGGCACCAATCTCTCCTCTCATGCTGATGTGTATATCAAACCCTACATAGGAGGAAATTGCTGATGTGGAAACATGTTGGGAGTGAGATCTTATGGTGATGTTGCCAAATCATGTTGAACAGGTACACTTTCACCTTCTCTCATCCTCACTTTATGTATGAGAAAGAATTGGTAGAAGAGATCACATTATTGAGGGGCTGCACCAACCAATATAGAGAAAAGGATTTGTGGGTTTTTCCTTGCTTTCTAGTGTCTTTATATTCACCCTCCACATTTCCTTTTTTTTCTTTGGAGCCTAGAGATGGCAAGAAAATGAAGAAGAAAAAACCCAGACAACATACATTACACAAGGAGTTTGCCAACCTTAAATCAGATAGTTGCCTGGGAATGATAAAAAGTGTCAACTTGGAAAAAACACAGAAGCACTAAAATGGTCAGAAAAATCAAACCTTAAATTAGGATAAGAGAAAAGTTCTTAGCCACCACACAAACACTAAATACTACACAGAACCAAAGCTCTAGGACTCTGGGAACAGTGTCTCTGGGAGAATGCAGCACCAAAGATGATTCTCCAAAGACTGACAGAATTTGGGGATCTTATAAACCTTTTGGGGAACAAAAGAAAGGAAGTAAGATGAATTATTTCTAAATTAGCAAAAGGAAATGATGAAGCTTGGTTAACAGGAATGGGCTAATACTATGCAATGCATACAAAAAAGATGTTTCCTGCCAAGGACTGGACTATGGGGGAGGGGTCTCTGATTAGTAGGGGAGAAACTTCCAAAACTTGATTGCATCCTAATCTTATCTAAACTGGAATCATTAAGTACTTTAAGGTCTGTTGCTCAGTCTGGAGATAAGGTCAGTCTGGGACTTCCCCCAAAGCAAGTTCCTAAAGGACCGGGACAAACTTGGAGGTTTCAAAAACATAGTTGACAAAGGAATAGATTTAATCTTATTCTCATTTGAATTTTGTTAGATATCTGTTTAATTTGGCTTAGTGGCTCATAGATTTAGTTCTATGCTGTAAAAGACAGACCCCTGTGTTTGCCAGGGAGAGGTTTTTTAGACTTTGTTCTTCAATAGATAGGAGAAGAGAAGAATAGAGGTGTGAAAGAGAGGTGAAATAAATCAGATGGTAACACAGAATATCTTGGTGATCATGGAGCCAATTGATAAGCCCAGGAGAAAGTCCTAGGTAAAGTAGAAACATGAAGACCATTAGAGAGCAACAAAAGACAATCTAATGAGATTACTAGAGGTCACTGGTCGCTTGTATTTTTGTAGCATTAGAGGGATGAAGTACTCTGGATTCTCATGTTCTCTCTGACCATAAATATTTTCATCAAAGTGTATGCCTTAGTGCTCCCTGGTCAAGTGTATTCTCTGATGAGTGTCCTGTGCTAGTAGTAGTAGCCTTAGTGAGAGATGTATCCCATGTGTATTTTGAAGAATTTATTTGCTCTGCTATTTGAGTTAATTAAAAAAAAAATTCTTTTACCTAATGTGTCCTCTGCCTTGTTAATAAAAGGAAACTCATGGTTTTGACTAACAAAATGCCTCAAGCCCTTTTTGGAGACTGAAATGTGAAAGGAAATGGAGCTCTAACATAAAACCTTGCTCTTTTCCCAGTGTACATATTGTCTTGGTATGAAGTTTTCACAGTGTTCCATGGAAGGAAAATAAAATGTACATAGCAATAAATATATCAGAATGTAGCATAATAGGACATTGATGTTCAGGGGTATGCTGGAAATCAGTTTGGACTGGCTTACTGGAGTGGATTGTTAAAATTTTAAGTGTATGCACATATCTCAAAAATGAACAAGTAAATGATAAATCACAGTTTGATTTATTGTTTTGTTGATTGTTTATAAGTAATGGAGAAAATGTTAATACATCCTAAGCTTACGAGTATGCCATGAATTTTTGGAGAGCTGGTTGTTAAACATTTACCAGCATATCACTGCTGATATCCTAAATTTGATAAGACTTCATCTCTGCAAGCTGGGGCCCAATTAATGTCAGACTTTGAGTAACTTTCAGTTTCCTATCTGTTTTGTAAAATGACACAAAACGATCCTTGGATCCCCAAAGACACTTTCATGTATTTTAAAGCACTTGTTAAGGGTTAATAAATGCCCTGATCCATTCTTATCTGTTACTATTTACTGCCATCCGGTGGCCATTTTATTTTTTTCTTTGAAAGTTAGAACAATACAGGTTTATCTGTCTTAGACTCAATCCATATGAGCAGAGTTGAACCATGAGGTTCAACTATTCTTGTGAGAGGCAGAGGTTGTGGCAGGGTTTTGTAGGGAAATTATGTAGGATTCTCTTGGAAAAAAAGGATTTTACAAGAATGTAGGGTTTTATCCCAGTGGGAACCTCCAAGCTCAGTTCCTGTGGGAAGAGAACCTTGTGTCTTTTTCTTTTTTTAATTTTTGTATATTATTGTTCTTTTCTGTACATTTATGGGCTTCTGTGAAACTTCTGTATTTGTGTGTGTGTGTGTGTATGTGTGTGCATGTGATGAATAAAGGCTACTTTCTTTCTTTTTTAAAAAACCCATATCTCTCATCTTACAATTAATACTGTGTATTGATTCTAAGGCAGCAATATGGTAAGGGCTAGGCAATGTGTTAAGTGACTTGCCCAGAGTTACACTGCTAGGAAGTGTCTGAGATCAGATTTGAACACAGAACCCCTTATCTCCACACCTGGCTCTCCATCTACCAAGTCACCTACCTGCCCCCAAGGCTTTTTTCTACCAAATATACATTTGTTATCTTCAATACTTGTCCATGAAGTGAGTCCTTATTATCAGCATAGGTATACTCTGTCTATTTTTAATATGAAGTAAATATATAAAACCAAAAAGATAGCATATCTACAAACAGTAAAACATTTCCCAATAAATACAAAGGTTGCCCTCTATCACCTATATTATTTGATATAATTCAAGGAATTCTAGTGACTAAAATAAAAAACAGAAAAAATATGAAAGGTTTAAATACTGACAAAGAGAAGACAAAATTATCTCTATTTGACAATGACATGATGGTTTACTTAGAAAATCCCAATGAATCAACAAAGAAATTCATTTAGATAATTAAGATTCAGCAAAGTGGTAGAATAAAAATTAAATTAAAAGACCCTGCATTTCGACATAGCAAAAATAAAACACAGAAGGAAATAATAGAAAGGGAAATTCTATTGAAATGGTTTTGGAATTTTCTTTCTCAGAGTGTGAAAACAGGAAAGAATAAACACAAAAGATACAGAGGTGGCATGCTCATGGACATGTGCATAAATTGTCTGGAAGCCATTCTACCATGACCCACTCAGGACTTGTAAAGATTCAATTTTAAAATACTCTTTAATGGAATAGGGAATGACAAATAATTGGAAGAAGATTCATTACTTATGGTTTGACCATGCTAATATAATAAAATTATGACACTGCCTAAATTTAGGGCCATAACAAATGACCAAGATATTGCATTATAAAGCTATACAAAATAATTACAAAATTCATTTAAAAGATTGAAAGGTCTAAAAGCTGAAATAAAATAATGGGAATAAAAGGAAAAAAGAAGTAGAACTTAACAAGAAATAGTACTTCTAAGCTCAAATTACATTATACAAAAGCCTTAATTGCTTTTTTAATATTTGATCTAAGCAGAAAAATAGACTAGTGAGACAGTCAATAAACAAGAATTAAAATAAATTGAATGAAGTAACTAGTGTAGCACCTTCTCTAGGCAGTTAGGTGGCAGAGTAGATAGTCTTTGACTTGGAGTTTGGATTACCTGAGTTGAAATCCAGCCTCATATACTTCCTAGCTGTATGACCCTGGGTTAATCACTTAGCTTCTTTGCCTCAATTTCTTCATCTGTAAAATGGGGATATTAAGAGCACCTATTTCTTAGGGTTGTTATGAGGATCAAGTGAGATACTAATTGTAAAGTGCTTAGCATAATCCTGTGTGAATTTTAGATTTACTCCATCCTGTTTAGTCTTTAGAATTCTAGCAACCAGAAATGTATATAGCCCCCACTTAAGGATTAAATGTAGGGGAGGATGGCTTCTGACTGAAGTGTGCTAGCAAGTGACAAATCAGAAACAATTGACTGACCCCCTGGGCTGTCCTAAGCCAAGTTTAAGCCACCGTTGGTACTTGTGAGACACAGGAAGTGATGTAAAGGACTGCCTATATATTTTGCATCACTTCCTGTGAGAGTTCTCTCTCGGTGGCATTGAGAGCTGTTGGCAGCGTTTGGCATGCTTGGGGCTTTGACAGACTTTGGCAGTGGAGTTTACTGGGAGGAGCTCTGTAGCATGGTTTAAGTGAGGCGCTTTCCCTGAATTGGCCTTGGTGAGTGATAAGGCTGACTCCCCTTTTCCTTGATCTTCTGAAGGCACTATCCTCCGAGGAGGCCCCTCATCTTGGAGGCCCTGTGGCTGGAAGCTGAGCTAGATTTAATCTTCTGAGAAGGTCCCTTGGCTGAGGCCTCTGAACTCCCCCTGGCTTAGACCAGGCCAGAACAGATCTTCTACCCTTTCCCTTTTCTCCTTAATTTCTTCCTTCTACTATAAATAAACCACCATAAAATCCCATACTGATTTGACAATTTCATTGGGATTGAATTTAAATCCCTGGTAACCACTAATACAATATATTCAGCCACAACCCTAGATTTTACCACTAACACCTGGCACATAATAAGTGCTATTTAAATGCTAGCTATTATTATAATTATTACAACTTCCCCAATTCCCACTTGTATTGGGCAGGTTAGATCCATAGAGGTGACATACTTCTACTTAATGTTCTAGGGGTAACTCCCAGGGGGTGATGTTTCTAGTACCAATCACTCAAATGCTGTTAACTGATAAGCTCCTCTTTTTCAGTCAGCCAAATGAACTCTGTTAGTTTTCAGGAAAGAGATGAGAAGATGTGGCAAGAACAATAGTTACAAAAAAAATTAACAAAAGCAAAAACTTCTTCCCTATCACACACAGGCAGTAGAAGTGAATGGGCTTAGACTTAATTAGAAAAAGCACTTGTGTGGAGCACATTGGGTTGAAGACTTCTGGACCTGGCATTTATTTTCTCTTTAGGTATAAGAACTGGTCTCTGAGAATTGGTGCCTTTTTGAAATCCATCATCAAAATTCCTCTCCATCATTAGGGACTGCCACCTCACTACCGTGGGGAGACTGTCTTCCTCTCCATAATTTGCTACTGTTGCTCTGGAGAACTGTGTCACTAACTCTAGTAACCAGTGGGATTTCTGGTTGTTCTGATTTGCATGGGATTTCCTTTCTCAGAATGTGAATGATCAGTAAAGAATAGATTCAAGAGAAATAGAGGTAATATGCTTATGGACACATGACAACAAGGTTGGAAATATGGAGCTTGTTATACTAATTATGCTTTGATCATTGCTAGGAAGGAGGAAAAAACCCTAAAAAAGGGATGCCCAGGGTTGAATCATTTCTTTTTTCCTGCATGCTCAATGTGGGCTTAAAAGCTCATGAGCAATCAGTCTTTCAGTTTCTCAACTCACTATGCCTCCATGTTGTGTTGTTATTGGAAGCAGGGTAGGGAATATCTGCCCTTGTTTTATGTAAGCCACCAGGAAGATCACATTTAAACATACTCTAAGAACTGGTCCCTCATTGCCTCATACCCCTTTAAATCAGTGTTTGATAAACTCAAAAATTGAAAAATTCCTTATTTCAGATGAACTGCTAAGAAAATTGGAAAGCAGTTTGGCAATAAATAAATTTAGATTAGTATCTTACACCATTTACTGTTATAATATGTTTAGAACAGATAACAATCTTAAGTATAAATGGTCACATTACAAACAAATTAGGAGGAGTGGATGCAGGAATCTTTCACAACCATGGCTACAGGTAGAATTCTTAACCAAACATGAGATAGAGGAGATGACATTGGACAAATCAGATAGTCTTGATTACATGAAATTCAAAGATTTTTTGTTCTCATAATGAAAATCAATGCATCGAGGAAAAGAAAGGAAAACTATTGATTGGGGAAAATATTTTCACCAAATATCTCTGATAAGCTTGCTATACAAAATATTGAGAAAATTATCACAGATATATATGACCATGAATTTTCCCCTAGTGGTTAAGTGGTGAAAAGATATATTTAAATAGTTTGCAAAAGAAGAATAAAACATAAATAACCATATGAAAGTTTCTTCTGAAGAGAAATAGAAATTAAATAACTTTAAGATATCCATCTGTAGTAGGGGCAATATCTTATGCCTTCTCCCCCCCCCCCCCCACTATACAGGTAAGGCTAATTTTTTTCCCCCTAAAACCCTTACCTTTAGTCTTAGAATCAATACAGTGCATTGGTTCCAAGACAGAACAGTAAGGCCAGGCAATGGGGGTTAAGTGACTTGCTCAGGGTCACACAGCTAGGAAGTATCTGACATCAGATTTGAACCTAGGACCTCCCATCTCTAGACCTGGCTCTCAATCCACTGAGCCACCCAGCTGTCCTTTTCCATCATTTCTTATAGCAAAATAGTATCCATTACAATTATATACTACAGTTATTCAGCCATTTCCCATCCCCTCAGTTTCTAATTCTTTGCCACCACAGAAAGAGCTACTATAAATATTTTTGTAAAAACAGGGTCCTTCTTCTTTAAAAAAAGTCTTTGGGGGTAGATACCTAGTAGTGGTATCGCTGAGTCAAAGGGTATGTACAGTTTATTTTTTTAATTGCTAAAGTTTTCATCTTAAGTACTTAGAAACTATCAAGGAACAAAAGCAAAATGAGTGCTTTAAAAAAACCCAGCCCCCCTCCTCTTTCTAAATTAGAAGAAAGAACACAAAAAATACTGATTAGAATTCTGATTATTTTCAATGATCTCTTTCATTTGGGAAGAATGTCTGGGCTTTTCTTTTTCTTTTCTTTTTTAAAAATTTTCTTTCTTTATTTTAAAATATTTTTCCATGGTTACATGATTCATGTTCTCTCCCTTACCTCTCCCCTCTTCCCTCCCCCCCTCCTGGAGTATGTAGTTTTAAATATTTTTGGGCATAGTTCCAGATTGCTCTCTAGAATGTTTGGCTCAGTTCACAACTCCACCAATAGTGCATTAGTGTCTCAATTTTGCCCATAGCCCCCACAGCATTTATCATTTTCCTTTTCTGTCATTTAGTCAATCTCGTTGGCATGAGGTGTTGTTTTAATTTGCATTGAAGAAACAATTTTTAGATGGGATTTTGGAAACTTGGGAGAGAAAATGATCTACAGTATAGAAGTGAAGACTCCTTCACAACAATGTAGACTATTGACTCACTTGTATGGGAATAGTTTAATGTTATAAGAAGGCTGAGCAATAGTTTTCATTTTTTAAAAACTAGAGAAAACTGATTGGACAGAAACAATTCCAGGGCACCAAAGAAGCACATTACCCTGTTGAAGACTTCAGAACTAAGTCATGATAGGTACCTACTCTAATTTACACATACATTTTATGCTCAAGGGAGACTCAAGTCTAATTTAAAAAAGGACTATTTTGGGTGATGTGTGAAGTGGGAATTGAGGGGACCTTGAAAATCTCAAAGTACACTCTCTTTAACCACTCTTAAAAAATATGACCAGGGAAACCATCACTTAAAATATAATGCTTTATTGAGAGAGAGAAGAGAGGGGAAGAGAGAAAGAGAGAGAGAGAGAGAGAGAGAGAGAGAGAGAGAGAGAGAGAGAGAGAGAGCAAGTTCCCAGACAAACTCCAAAGACTCAACCCAAACACTTAAAGCTGTCCTACAGGGAATAGATGGGGGGGTGGGGGGGAGGGGAGGCTGAGGGAGGGAAGCAGGTTTTACAACTTTTTGGAAATATTAATAACTCTTAATAACTTGAGAATAACACATTAATTTCTCACTCCACCCAGGTGAGTATCTTAAAAATTAATTAATTAATTAATTTAAAAAGTATTTTAAAAATTATTTTTATTAAATATTTCCCAATTATAAACGAAAAACTTTAAGAATCATTTTTTAAAAATTGAGATATAAATTCTTTCTCTCCTTCCCATCTCCACTTGAGAATGCAATAAAAATTATACATGTGAAGTCAGCAAAAATATTTCCTTATTAGCCATATTGTGAAAGAAAACACAAAAAAATAAGACAATAAAAATAAAGAAAACTTTAGAAAAGTATGTTTCAATTTGCATTTAGAGTTCATTGGTTCTTTCTCTGGAGGTGGATCTATAGGTTTTCCTCAGTGTTCTTTTGGAATTTTCTTAGGTCAGAGGAAATTTATATATATATATACATATATACATATATATATATATATACATATATACATATATATATATACTTAGAAGTGGTTAACTCTAAAAAAAGCTTCACTTGTGTGGTTCTTGATTGGTCAGAGAAAACTGAACTTCAATGCTGAAGAAATCCAGTGACAGTTATTGCCCTTCAGCATCAGCTAGAGTGGAAAAAATGTTGAAGGTTTTTTTATAAGGACTTTTTGCTCTCTGCTATCATCTCTGGCTTGAGAAGAAAAGGCAGAAGAGACTGGACAATTCTTTGATATCTTGATGGGTAAGAGCTGTCACTGTGCTGTGATATCTATTCTGATTGAAAATTCAAGTGAGTGAATAATTGGCTGGGTTGGGCTATAGGCCATAATAAGATGTCTTTCTGGCCCTGCTTCACCTAAAAGGAAATCATCTGATGTCCTTGTAGAATGAATGAAAGTGTATTTTTTAAAATCACCATCAGTCATTGTGCAGTATTTTGCACAGTATTGCACAGTATCTGAAGTAGGATTTAAGTTCAGACTTCCCTGATTCCAGGTCCAGGACTCTATCTTCTGTACCACCCAGTTGCATAAATCAATGCCAAATTTAAATTACAGTTTAGTGAAAATAGAATGTGATTTTTTTCCCCATCCAATTTCATGGGCCCCTGAAATCTATCCCTGTACATTATGGAGGGGGAGGTGGGAAATCTCAGATTAAGAATCCTAGATAAAGGCATAAACATATAGATAAAGGTCTGTTGTGGAATGCCCAAGGAGTTTACTCTTGGTCCTATCCAATTCATACATCCTCCCAAGGTTCTCTCACTTTCTTATATTGATCATTTTTCATAGTGCAATAATATTCCATTGAATTCATGTCCATTCAGACCTGAAAAATTTCTCTCTCTCTCTGGTGCAAATGAGTGCCTTTATGTGGTTAATGCTCTTCAGAGTTTTAGAAGCCTAAGAAACCATGCAAGCAAAGCGAGTGGAGAACTGAGTAATTATTCCATGAATCTGAAGAATGTAGACAGTCTGTATAGATCACTAAAGACAAGATTTCTTTTTACTCAATATAAGTGGAAATTTTTAAGGGGGAGGGTAATAAGCAGGGGTGGCAGGAAGAAGGTTGACTAAATCATCTGGGTAAGTAGTCTAATAAGAGAGCCAGTCTGGCTTACTGGGTAAATTCTACCTCTGCACCATTTTGACTGTTAGACTTTGAACAAGCAACTTAACTTTTTGATGTCACTGGCAACTCTTTAAGATTATAAACTGAGGAGGACTTGCTGATCTATATTGTAAAGGGAATCTCTTTATTCTTGTTTTCTTAAGAAACAAAAAGTGATTCAAATTTTAAATTTATTTTACCTGTGAATTATATTTTTTATTAAAAAAATTGGTTCTCTTAGATAATGGTTCTTAATCTAAAGTCCATGGACTTTCAACCATGAATATACTTAAGGGAATCTATGAAATTGGATGGGAAAAAATTATATCTTTATTTTCATTAGTATTTTGGTTTAAGCTATTTAAAAACCATACTATGACTTTGAAGGACACTATGTATTTTATTTTATGCATTTAAAAATTAATATTTTGAGAAAGGGTCTTTTGGATTCACCAGACTGTCAAGGGGTACATGACACAAGGTTAAGAATATCTGGTTAAAGACACGGCTAGAAATTAAAAACATTCTAATCATTTTAGATTCTTTAGAACTTCTATTATTAATTATTGTTTAGATTCAAAGTGCTAAGGATTCAAAATGTATGAGTTCATCTTTGAAATCACTTGAAATTTATTTTTAGGACCCATCTCAACCACTTCTTCCCTACCTTCACCTCAGTTTTTCTCCTGCTTGTATCACTCAGCAGTGAGGAATCAGACCCCCTTTCCTTTACAATGCTTGTTGCTTTGGCTGGCTTGTGCTACTCTGAAACTCTCACTTTACCCCCACCTCAGACCAAGGGAAAATTCCATCTCTGCTCTGGACTCACCTCCAGAGATTCTTTAATTATTTGTTTATTTTCTAATTGAAAAAAATTGCATCCTCAGTTCATTAAGTCCTCTTTTTCTATTTTGTTAGAGGATGTTCTCAGGGACATCATTTTTCCTCTGAGGAGAGCTTCACTTCACTTGCCTTCCAGAATTTTTGGTTTGTTGTCTCATCATTCTCATTCTCTTTCACAGATTTATTGTTTGTATGAATTGTTCTCTGGCCTATTCACTTATCAAGTTTCCATTTAGGTCTTTGTGTGCTCCTTGGATTAATTGCTATTTTTATTAGATTTCTCATTTAAAGAAAGTACTAGTGTCTCAGTTCTTCATCTATAAAATGAACTAGAGTAGGAAATGGCTAACAACTCCGGTATCTTTGCCAAGACAATTCCAAACGAAGTCATGAAGCGTTGGGCACACTAAACAAGAGAATAACGACAAAGTGTAACTCCTGGTAAGGCTTTCTTGCCAAACTTCTTCACATATGACCCTTGGAGGTGTCCAATCAAAAACCTATATTAAATCAGTGGCACTCTCTCCAGTGAGTCCTCTAATTTCTTTAAACTAGATGTTCTGGTTGTTGGGGGTTTTAGACTAGGAACTAGGATTGCTTTGTAGGAAGAAACCTTCAAGTTAAACTGTTCATAAACTTGTTCTATGTTCTATTGATGTTTGGCAAACTTCATTTATTGATTACTTCACTGATCCTTTTTATATCAAATTTTGTATGTAAGTATTGATTTACTGAGATGTTTTATATTACAGTTCTAAATAAGTACTGATATAATGTGAGAAATCTAGTGCCATCTAGTAGAAATGTTCATATTGTTCCTAGACTACTCAGTTATCTCCATAATTCCTTTATACCTTGAAAACAAGCATTTCCTTGTTTAAAAAAAAAAAGCCTTCTAGGCTGATAAGCAGCCCTCCTCCCCCCATTTCAGACTATCAAGGAATTTGTTGGAAGCCTTGGCTTTTCCTGAAGGATCCAATGTTCTGGTTTTGCACAGAACAACACTAGGGGTCCTCAGAGAACTTTGGAAAGGCATGAAGAAGACGCTGGACTGTGCAGGCAATTTCATAAAGTGAGGCTTTGCACTTAACTCACTGAACATACAGCCTTACTGCCTTCTGAGTGAGGGCTAAAGCAAAGGGAAATCTCTCCCATGTGATCTCAGCACTCTAAGGAATTCATACTACTCCTGGGCCTGCAAGGATTTCTTAGGTCCCAGAAGAGTTGGTCTGTGTGCTTTGCTCTGGTCTCCCGATTTTAAGAATTGCCTTAGTGTTGCTTTAATGTGTTTTTTAGGGGTAGGATTGGAACAATATTTAATTTTTTCTGGAGTTTTAAATGTGCCTGATATGAGTAGTGTTTAAAAAAAAAAAGGAATGTGCCCCCAAAGGGAGTCTTGGACCTTTGGTATGGAGGGGCGCGGAAAGAGAGAACCTCCCCCTTCCTCAAAAGCAGGGTTCAGGGGAAGACAGCAGATGTAACAGGTTGGCTCAGAGAGAGGAGAGGGGGTTTGAAGATTTTCTCCCTTCTGCCTTCCCTCCTTAGCTAAAGCTGCTCTCCCCAGTTCACTCTTTTCCCTCTTGTCCTCCTTCCACTACTCGAGACCAAAAGGGGCTAATCTAAGTTCCTATCTTATGCTAAGACTGAGTTGTGGGAAGAGGGTTAGGATTATGTGCCAATAAAATTTTTACAATATAACAATTTCTTAGTACAAAAGTCATTCCTATTACAATTAATATAAAATTTAAATCTTAAGTAAAATTGAACTATCCTATGCCTTATATAATGCTAATTCCAGTGTAACAATTCACAACATTTATAGGTATATACATAAATATTAACTTGCATCTAATGAAATTTGATTTATTCTGCCCCTATGTTACCTCTCTAGTTACAAATTCCCTTTTCCACCAGAAACTACTCTGTCCCTGTCTATTAACGGTTAGTATTTTAACTCTCCTTTCTATTTATATTACTGGATTTGATCATTATTATGCTATATGTATGTATATACATGTGTACATGTATATACATGTCTGCAATTTTAAACATTTACATATGTCACATGTTATTTAAATACATATATATTTTTAGGTAGTAGAGATTTATTCATAGATATACACTTCATGGGCTGTTCTTATTTATGGCACAGTCCCTAATGTCAATGTGAAATTTGTTTGTGTTCTAGTTATATCATGGTGGATGCATATTTATTCCAATGTATATGTGGATGTACTTCCCTATATGTGAAGTTAATGTGATCAGTGATTAATCTAACGTGACCCACTTTCCTGAAGTTCATTCCCCATAATGTCTTTGATTCAAAGTTTTTTCCAGTTGTCCAAGTATCTTCCATCCTTTGGTGTTGCTTGAAGTTTGTCACAGGTCCAGGGTGCCTTCTTCTTTACAGGAAACATACTTGCCTGTTGTCTCACCTTGAAAGATGATCTCAGGTATCTGAAACTACAGGATCATGCATGTGTGTAAGATTAACATGTGTATGCATATAAGAGTGAATATTTTTATGCATGTGAGTGAAACTTTATATAGGATGTTTGTGCCATCCTCATGTGTATAAGTGAGATTCTTTTTTTTAATGTAATGAATGTAGATAACTTTCTTAATGTGTGATTGTAAGGCAATTATTCTATTCCCATGTGGTTGATTGTAGAGGTTAATGATATTTTAGTCTAGGCTTGAGATTGAAATTCATATATAGGTTAAGGGATTCTAAATCCACCCAAATAAACTCCCAGGTTCCCCAAGGAACCACTTCTCCTGTGTTTCACAGGCTACACTAATCCTCCCTGATTTAACTAATCCAAATTTATACTATCTATCTTGGACATTATTCTATTTTGGTTTCACTGTCTTTGTTCAGTGTCTCTATTTCTTCTTGTGTGATTTTGGTGGATTCATGGGCTCTATGTTTATTTATCAAGGGTTGTCCTTGGGGTGTCTATGTTTGAATGGATTCTTGGGCTCCCATTAAGTTGTCTTTCGGTGTGTTATCATGGGTATAGTGATGTTTAACGTGAGATGTGTGAAGCCAAGAATATTTTCCTACTACTTTGATTGATGTAGGAGTGGTGAGAGCTACATCATATGGACCAATTCATCTGGGCTATGTAGGTTTGTCTTTGGCAACATTTTTTACATATACTTTGTCCCCTGGTCTTATGGTATGTAATGAGAAATCTAGTGGGACCCTTTGCACTAGTAGTCCCAGCCTTCTCAGTTCCTCCAACCTATTTTGTATCTGTGTCAGATAGGTGTGTAACTGGCATTCCCCTCCCAGCATGGAAAGATAAGATGGTTTAGGGGTCATTCCTATCCATACTGGCTGTCCATACAACATCTTATATAGGGAAATATGTAAGTCTCCTCTGGGTTTCGTCCTCAGATAGAACAGTGCAAGTGGAAGAACATCTGTCCATTTAAGATGAGTTTGGGCACAGAGTTTGGCTATCAAGGTTTTTAATTCCTTATTCATTCTTTCCACCTGTCCTGAACTTTCTGGTCTATATGCATTATGGAAATTACCTTTAATTTTCAGAGACTTATACACTTGTTGTAAAATGCTAGATGTAAAGTGACTTCCTCTGTCTGAGTCTATGGTGTTTGGAATGCCATATCTAGGAACTATTTCTTTAAGTAATGTTTTCACTACCATGACAGTGTTGTTTTTCTTTGATGGATATGATTCTGTCCATCGAGTGAGTCTGTCCACTATGACTAAAACATATTTATATCCTCGGTCCCCAGGCATGTTAATAAAATCAATCTGTAGACACTGAAAAGGCGTATAAACTAGGGGTCATCCTCTCAATGCCTTGCATTTGAAATGACCTTGATTTAACTTTCTATAGATGTCACATGTCTGACACACTCTTATAGCAGTTGTTGATATCCCCGGAGCTTCCTCAAACCGGCGGACCTCATCCAGCATGGATTGCACTCTGTAATGACCTCTGGAGTGAATCACATTGCATAGATGTTGGTACAGCCTTTTGGGTAAGATGGGCTTCCCTCTTGTGATAACCATATTCCTCTGACTAATCTGGCTCCTAGATGTTCTTGCCATGACTGAATCTCCTCTTGGCAGTATGTTTGTTTGAGATCATGCTTATCTACCAGAGAGAAATTCAGAACACGGATAGGACTAAATCTGGCCATGAATCTTGCCATTATATCTGCCCTATGATTTCCTAGGGATACCTCATCCTTGCCAGAGGAGTGAGCCTTGCAATAGATCACTGCTACTTTTATTGGCAAGTTCACTTTTAAGAGTTCATTTATGAGGTTCTCATATGCTATCCTTTTCCCAGATGTTGTGACAAATCCCCTATTCTTCCAAGTTTGTCCTGTGGCAAATAAAATGCCAAAGGCATAAGCTGAATCCGTATATATTTACTCATCCTTTTGCCTTTTGATTGAACCAGTGCAATCAAACGAGGGCTCTGAGCTCAGCTCCTTGAGCACTGACATGACTCGGTAATGATGCATGCCAGAGGGTCATGTCACAACTGCAGCCCCTCTGATTCTTTTGCCTTCAAAAACATATGAAGAACCATCTGAATATATCTGAATGTCTGGATCATTGAGTGGTGTGTTCTTCTCTGGTTCTGTGTACTGTTTCTACAGTCTGTGTGCAATCATGTAGGGGCTTTTCTTCCAATGATAGGTCAGGGATTAATGTGGCTGGATTCAATGGTGCACATCTATGTAAAAATAGATTGTAATTTGCCAACAAAATGATTTCATACTGAGATAGCCTTGCAGATGTAAATGCACACCTACTCTGGGATTTTAGCAATTTTTCCAGCTGGTGTGCAGAGTAAACATGGAGCTTGTATCCCGGCACTAATTCATTAGCTTTTTTAACCATGAGGGCAGCAGCAGCAATGCTGGGCAGACAATGCACCAAGCCTTTTGCCACTGGGTCCAAAATTTCACTGTAATAAACAATAGGTCTCAAAGTCAATCCTAGATATTGGGCTAGCACTCCAGAAGCTATACCCTTAGCCTCATGGACATATAAATGAAAATCTTTGTTTTCGGAATGCCAAGGGCTGGAGCTGTCAGGATAGCTTGTTTTAAAGTGGACAGAGCTTGTAAATGTTCTTTTGTGAGCTTCAATGGCTCCTCAACCTCATCTTTCATCAGATCTGTGAGACACTTGGAAATATGTGAATATCCGGAGATATGATGACGTGAGAACCCAGTAGTGCCCAGGAATGCCCCAAGTTGTCTTTTTGTATGTGGAATACCTAGTTTCTGTATATCTACTATTCTTTTACTGGATATTTTCCTAGTGCCCTTTTCCAGGATAAAACCTAGGTACTCGACTTTTGGGAGAACCCATTGCAACTTTGTTTTTGAGACTCTATGTTCTCTGTACAGTTCTATTAACAACCTCTTTGAGTCTTCTAGGCATGTTTTTGCATTAGGGGATGCCAGAAGCAGATCATCCACTGCCGGGGACATCTACGGAGTCACAATAGGGGACAGTTTAGAACTGCCGGGGGACAGCTTAGAGCTGTCGGAGAACAGCTATGGAGTCACAAGAAAGAAAGACTGGAACATTATCAAAGAGGGATAATGAATGTTTATTGTAAGCAGCACACCAGATTTAAAGCTCTTCTCAAGAGACACAATCTATCCTCCCCAATCCTCCCCAGAATGTGAACAGGGGAGTAACCTGTTCCCAGGAGATCTTGGAACTGTTCATGCAGCCTTGAACTGAGATTACTATGTTTTGACGTATTCAGCAGGAATGGTATGTCACAAACACCTGGGAAGAGGAACTCCGTTCCATGAAGTCATGAAAGATTCACTGCAATCCACATAATCCATTAGCTTGCTGTGTTTGAATTTTATATTTTCCAGGTCTCTTATCAGCAGCTGGCAGAAAATTGATGTACTCTGACAACAGCCTTGCACTAAATGAGTCCAGCAGAGCTTATTTTTCTTCCAGGAGAATGCAAACATATTTTGACTATCGGGATAGAGAGGAACCATAAAATATGCACTGCTTAAGTTAATTATGGTATACCATAATGTGTTGCTAGGAATCTCAGAAATACTGTCATTGGGAGATGATGTGATGGTATGGGTTTTCTTGATTATGTAATTGATTGCTCTGAGATCCTGCATAAATCACCAATTTACTGTACCATAAGAATTTGGCTTGCTCTTCTTAATAGCTAGTATTGGGCTATTATATTCTGACACTGTGTGTCTCAATATGTTCTGCTCCAGCAAGCTGTTTATAATAGGTATTATGCCTTCGTCAGCTTCTCTGCTGAGCTTATACTGAGGGATCTTGGGAGGTATACAGTCTTTGACTTCTATCTTTACTGGTTGTACTGATTTAATCATTCCCACATCATTCTTATGTGCTGCCCATACACCCTGTGGAATGTCTGTAGTAATGTCATAAAGAGAGGTAATAGCCTGCTGCTGATCAGTGGTCTCATCAAGCTGCTCCAAAAATAATAGAGGATAATGTTTCAGGGATTGTTTTGTTAAATGGAGGTAAATGTTCCCTGATTGCTCACATTGTAAAGTTGCTCCAATTTTAAAAAGAAAATCACATCCCAAAAGATTGTCTGGACACCCTGGTATTAGAATGAATGTATGGACAGTAGACCTAGCATTACCATCTTAGATTTCAATTGTGGGATTCATTCTATCTGTCCCATAGCACCTGTCACTGAAGCCATGCCCTCTATCATGGTGTCACCTGGGAATGACGGATTTGACTGTCCCTGTATCAATGAGAGTCTTGTAATTCTGATCTCCCACTTTGATCCATACATAGGGTTCTTGTATCCTTGCCTCATATTGCAAACTAGATATTGTGTTGATTGCATGCACAGGTTTCCCATTATCATCTTTACTTTCTTGCCTCAGGGTTTGTAATATACTTGTATCACTTTGGACCACTGCTGTCCATGAGCTAACAGTTTGCTTAGAGGAAAAGTTTGTGTTTGTATTAATTCCAGTTTGAGAACTGCTTGGATGATGTTTCTCTATCAAAGACTTTTCTGTTCCCACTTCCTTACATTGTTTTGCAGTCTCTGGTTCAGGGAATATAAAGTCATTGGAAGTTTGGTATTGATCTGTGCTAAACCCATCCCCAGGACTGGTATCTTTGAGTGTTATAGGATTTCATGGATAAAAGTCTTTGGATTTTGGATTTAAGTTAGTTCTCCTATCATTTTCCTTTCTTTCCCCTCTTAGATGCATAATTTTTTTTAGCTCCAAAGTCTCTAGCATTAATGTCTTGTTTAGCTATCTTGTCAGAATGGTCTGCATATTTAAGTTGCTGTTTGAAAGATTTGCTAGCCCTGTTTAATTTTCCACTGTCTAGATCCATTTCACAAGCTAAAAATTTTTCCAAAAAGGACTTAATCGGTTCCTTGCTTTTCTCCATGCATTTTTGTGTACCCATGTATTGTGAACCATAAATGTCATGTTTCATGTCTGCTATTATTTGTGCAATTTCACTCTCCATCTCAATTATAGCTTTTTGTCTTGTACTTAAGTTGCTTCCCTTGGCATTTTGCCCAACTATCTGTTTCTCTACCACTAAAATTTTAAAGTTTTCATTTTCCTTTCTACCATCTCTCTTTGTGCACTTTATGCTTATGCCCTCATGTTTCCTCTCTGGGGTACCTCTCAAATTCGTCTCTTTTTTACTAGATAATGCTAGGGCATGGCATCATGTAGTATAATGCTTATTTCTTGCTACAACTTCAGAATAACAGGCTTTTGTTCCAGAAGCTATTGCTGCTTCCATGGATTTCAGGCCTGGGGTCTCCTGTTCTCTAAGTCTGCAGTGAGAGCAACACTGCTTGCTATTAGAGTCCTGTCTCCCA
Organism: Monodelphis domestica; assembly: GCF_027887165.1. NCBI lineage: Eukaryota > Metazoa > Chordata > Mammalia > Didelphimorphia > Didelphidae > Monodelphis > Monodelphis domestica. The sequence continues at coordinate 263,555,438 of NC_077232.1, read as the reverse complement.
TAGTTTTTGTTATATACTTTTCCCTGATAATATGCATTTTGACCTTTCCCATTTCTCTTATTTTGGCCCTGTTCATAATGATGTTTCATCGGGCAGTTTCTTACTATGTGTTCTTGACGAGAACACAAAAAGCAAGTCCTGGTATCTCTTTGTACCCTCTGTTGACTTTGGGCTGTCTATCTATACTGTGTGGTTTGTCTGTTAAATGTCTTAATTGTAGCCAGGTTCTTAACCTCCTCTAATTCTTTCTGCTTTAATATTTCAGAGGTCTTTTGGAGCTTTTTCTTTAGATCATTCTTTTCTCTTTCTTGATCTACTTCGTTATCATGAAGATAGGTGGCAGTATCTCTAAGTTCATTAAGTGAGATGGTGTCAAACTTAGGGCAAAAGTTCCTGAAGAAATCCCTCAAGTGCTTAACACAGCCCTTGAGAAATTGTCTCCTCACATGTACTTCTGCATCTTTTGAATCAGGGCTAAAGCCTAGTAGTCCCTCAGTTTTTTCAATAAGGTGATCAATAAATGAGCTTGTATGTTCATTTTTTTCTTGGGATAAACTGTCAAATTTCCCTCATGCATTGGGTCTTTCTGACAATTGCTTCATTCCCTGCAATAGATCCTCATGGAAGTTTCTTAGATAAGCCATTGATTTTGGATTAGAAAAATCCAGAGCCTCAAAAACTTCTGGCTAGCTCCTGAGTGAAGAATTTTTTCTAGTTTGCTCAATAAAATGTTTATGTTCCTGGGGTGTAAAAAGTTCAGATAAAAGAATTTCTACATCCTCAAAATCTGGTTCATAGAGGAGAAATGCTCTTTCTAATAAAAATTTAGGCACACATTTACGTAAAGAATCTAAGTCATGGGTGGTGAATGACTTATGAATCTTTGCATGTAAAATGCCAGCGTTATCAGTGACCTTAGCTACATCACGCAAAGGCATAATCTTTTGAGCCCTTGATGTATTTGCAAGATTGTTTTGGCAAGGTAATTTCCCCCTATTGCACCTAATGGTGTCCCAGTATTAGTATTAATAACTACATTGTCCTCATTAGTCTGTCTAGTCATGTCCCCAGTCTCCTCATCGGTTCCCTTACCCATGCTTTGTTTTCTCTGCATGTAATCCTGGTACATCTCAGTTATAATAGGGATCTGATCTGATTTGATCAAGATTGCCTATGACTAGAGCATGTACAGTTTTCTTTGGGAAGATCAGGTTGGCACCAGCTTTGATATTCTTTAAGATGTTAGTCTACCATGAACACAAAATAGACTTGGAGTATGATTTGTCAGAGGTAATTTATATCTAGATAATTCATTGGCAATTGTGTCCATCCCATAGTCATATTGGTCAATTTACCCAGAACATTGTCTATCATCCCTGCCACTGTATTATAAATGACACAGTAGCCCCAATAAATGGCAATTATTCCTAGCAAAGTCAGCCACAGTATTAATTGTAACATGGTCCCCATTAGATCTTTTCTAGGCTCTGTCAGGAGTTAACAGAAAACGTTTGTTGTTCCCACAAGCTTTGCTTCTAGCTAGATAGGATCCAAGATGGCTAGATCCTATTGCTGACAGCTCTAGTACAGCCTCCCTTTTACACTAACCTCTCCCTCAGTATTGTAATTGACCAGAGTGGCAGTTGGTAACTGACTTGTTCTCCCCCTCCCCCCCCCAACCAGGAATCAAGATGTTTTTGATCCTGTGTGGAAACTGATAGGCATAGTCAGTTACAAAGACAGCTCTCAGGAGTTGTAATTGACAAACTTCACAAGTGGTAGTTGATGGCAGTTGGTGACAGTCACTAAAGGTTATTATTTTTTAAATAAATGGGGTCCTTTTAAATCTGGGGTGCCAACTGTTTTAAAAAATAAAGAGGGAAAGGAATATACCCCCAACAGGAGGCTTGGACCTTTGGTATGGAAAGGGGGGAAAGAGAGGAGAACTCCCCCTTCCTCAAAAGTGGGGTTCAGGGGAAGACAGCAGATGTAACAGTTTGGCTCAGAGAGAGGAGAGGGGGTTTGAAGATTTTCCCCCTTCTGCCTTCCCTCCTTAGCTAAAGCTGCTCTCCCCAATTCACTCTTGTCCCTCTTGTCCCCCTCCACTACTCAAGACCAAAAGGGTCTCCCCTTGATCAGTTCACTCACACTCAGCTTGGGGAACAGATAACTTTAATGTTAACTCAATCAGGTAATACAAAAGGAATGATGGGCAGGGAAGAATGGTAAAAGTAAAGTGGGAAAAGGGGGTCCCTGTCTCTATCTAAACCCTTTTCCTCCCTCCTTGAGTTTGGGGGGAACTCAGGCCTTGGCAGCCTGAGCTCCCTGAGAGAAAGTCAGGTTGACTCACCCCTGGAAAACAGGAGCTGAGGTAAAGTCTGCTCAGGTTTGTCCTCAGAAAGTCCCTTCAATTGGGAAGTGTTGGGGGGAAAGATTTCCAGTCACCAGCAGGAAAAGTGGGTAACAGTCAGGAGAAAGTCTTTAACCGCCTTCTCTCTTCGATGTCTCAAGACCGAGAGACCCTCTGCTCTCCAGCCAGTCTTCTCTCCTCTGGAAATTCACTGTGGGGGGCAGGGGGGGCCCTCCCCCATCAATGTGATCAATTTCATATACTCTTCAGTCTGGCACCTTTTCTCTAGTGCCAGCTTCTATCACAGTAGATAAGTATAGGGAAAGGGCAGTTGATTAAATAAATGCAATGACAACAGTTTCATTGAATGCAATTATAGGAGTAATTGAAGCAAAAAAAAAAAACTTGTGGTAGTAGGGTCACCTTTCCTGGTTTGGATGGACTTGTTGACAGTGATTAAAGGGCCCAAAGAATGGTTCTGGTTCCCATTCATTTGCCTGGTAAATCGGGAATCCCTACAAGAAGAGACAATGGGGTCAGAATAGGCTAGAATTTGTTAAATGAAGTCAAAAGGATCGTAGGGTCAAAGTTGGAAGGCATCTCATCCAATAGCCTAATTTTATAGATAAGGAAACTGAAGCTGAGAAGTGAAATTTAATCACCAATTAGAAGTCAGTCATCCCATTCTTAGTTATCAAATAGGACCTGACTCTAGGATTAGCTTGTGGCTGTACATTCCACTATACTGAGGGGAAGTGTCTGTCAAAGGCCAAGTTCTCTCCACTGTTCTGTGGGTGACCTTTTGTCATCTTGTTCTACCTTTCTGTGGGTGCCCACACTCATTAATTTAAGCAGTGGAGTTAGTCTGAATTTGTTTTATTAGAAAAGCTTTGAGATTCTATATATAGTACTTAGCATTAATAAATTAATAAACAAAGAATTTTTTTTGTTTAATAAACAAACCAAGTGATTGATTAGAGATATCAACTCCTCTAATAATTCACTATATTTTTTATGTCATCTTGACATCATAGAATTCTTACTCTTCCTCTCTCCCCACCCCCAAATGAACAGAAAGGCATGCTTAAATGCTATGCAGTATTTTTATTATTTTTGCATCAATAAAATAATAAAAAATGTATTTTTAAAACAATCTACCATGTGGCGTGGTACTCTTGATCCACGTTCTGTGCCACAGAGCTAGAATCCAATACAGAATGAAAATTTTGAACCCATTAAATGAATGAAAAGAAATGATTCTGTTGGTTAGTCCTCTCGGATGGGACAAATCAAATGGCTCCTCTTGGGAGTGGGCAAAGGTGTGTAAGAAATACAACATAATTCTCTTGACTTGTGGCACTGAGGAGGGCTTGTCATTTGATGAAGGACCTGGAAACTCTAGATTTAGATATCAACTTCTGAAGGCTTGGCCCATGGATTAGGAAATGCTTCTTGTATTGGAAGAATCTCAAACCAATGGTATTTTTCAACTTGGTGTCCTGTTGTTGGAAGGGACTGCTAACTACTCTGCTTTGTGGTGTGACTGCGAAAAGTGTGGGTTTCAAGACTGTGAATTGCCAAAACTGTAAAGATAATTTTAGTGTCTTGATTTAAATAAAAAATAAGTGGTCACCATGGGAAAATTCCCAAATATGAAAATACCCAAGCTAGCTGGGTTTTATGGAGACTTTAATTAATACAAATGAAGGAATTAATGAAAGGGAGAGAGAGAATAAGAGAAAATAGTATGAAGGGCCTAGGCCTGAGCCTTAAGAGATACTAGTCAGTCTTTTATCACTCATCACAAGATTTTGTCCCAAGCATGCTCCAAACCTCTGAACTCCATCTCCAACTACGAACTCCAACTAGTCCGAACTCCAACTAGTTCAAACTCTCTCTAGTCCAAACTCCAACTAACTCCACCTTGAGCTCCTTCCTTTTAAAGAAAAATTTCTCTTGTGTCACCTCCCCTAAATTTTCACATCTACCAATCACAGTAGATGTTTTCCCCAGGCCTGACCATTCTTAGTTCACATCTTCTTTTGTTATCACCTTCTTTGAGTAGACTAAAACTTCACACCTCTTTGCTAAGCTTGCCCTTTGTAAGTTGCTTGACCTTATAGATACTAATTTAACCTTGATAGGTACTTAGCACCCTTCTGTATTAGATCTAAAAATAGACCTAGCTTAAGGTTTTAGCTTCACTATAAGTATGTGTTGGGGACTTTTCATTGTTCAGTAAGGAGTTTACAACTTTATCTTCACCTAAGGCACTAAGTATGGGTGGAGTAATGTTAAAATTCCCAATACATTCCTGATCAAGTACCTCCATTGTTTAAAATGGGGAATAGCTTAACCAAATCTTCTAAGGTATAGTTTGAGCAATTTTTAAGATTCACAGTGGTTAGCTTACTGCTAGTTCAGTGGTAAAGGTATAGGCAAGGGCAGGTCCAGTGTAGAAACTCTCTTGACACTCTTTACCATAATGTCTCCATTACCTTGTTTTTGCCTCTGATTGTAGTACTACTTCATTTTCTCTCCAAACTATCATGTGACCTTTTTTTTCCAGCATTTCAGCTTCATGGGACATCTTGGGGGATGGGATGTAAGAACCTGAGACTTGGAGTCCCTTTTCTCAAGATCTAACAAAGTGTCATTAGCATTTAAAACTCAGGTCCTCAGACCAAATCTATTGCTCATTTCATTATAATGCACTTGTCTTACCTTTTTGTAGTTTCCAAACCAGCAACTTAAAAAATTTCTTTCTCTATTCCTAGATGCTTCAGCAAGACCAGAGTATGTGCTATTTTCCAAATGTCATTCTTTTCCCCTCCTTCCTCCCTTCCCTCCTTCCTACTTTAATTCCTTCCTTCCTTCCTTCCTTCCTTCCTTCCTTCCTTCCTTCCTTCCTTCCTTCCTTCCTTCCTTCCTTCCTTCCTTCCTTCCTTCCTTCCTTCCTTCCTTCCTTCCTTCCTTCCTTCCTTCCTTCCTTCCTTCCTTCCTTCCTTCCTTCTTTCCTTCCTTCCTTCCTTCCTTCCTTCCTTCCTTCCTTCCTTCCTTCCTTCCTTCCTTCCTTCCTTCCTTCCTTCCTTCCTTCCTTCCTTCCTTCAAATTTAGTGCTCCAAGTCTCAACACTCTTTCTGCACATTTCATTGCATATATTTGCACATATGTCTTTGCTAGTTGTTTGTAAACTCACTTTCTTTAGTTATATGTCTTAATTTTTTTGGCACTAAGATATTTGCTGAATGGAATTGAGAATTCACTAAATACACCTAATGTAAAAAGATGTGGAAATCAAGGTAACATAATCTGGCTCATATAAAGAAATGATGGGGCACTGCTTCTGTGTTCACTCCTTGATCCTGCTTTGCCCTGCTTGTCCCTTCTATCTCCTCTCCAACTAATTTGTCACTAGATGGGAAGTTTCATAAGTGGTCATTCTAGTTCATCCCTAAGATGCAAGATAAAATCATTTATTAGGAGTAGCACATTATGTTAACCTTTGGGGATACCAAGATTAAAGAAAAAAACTATAGAATTGCTGCCCTCAGAGGGCTTATATTCTGTTTTTGGGTAGTTTTCCATACAGTATTAGGATGTACTCAGATATATTTATTACTATAATAAATGTAACAAGAAAGAAGGTAGGGTGTGATGGGGCAAAGGAATAACAAGAGTGATATAGGATTATTTGTGGAGGAAGGGTACTTTTTCCCCCTCTCTCTCTGGGGTGGGGCTTGTCAGGGTAATAGTGTAAGATAGGGGGATTTTTAAAAAAATTATATCCCAGAATCAATACTAAGTATTGGTTCCAGTGCCTACGAGTGGTAAGGAAAAGGCAATTGAGGTTAAGTGACTTGCCCAGGAACATGCAGTTAAGAAGTATCTGAGGTCACATTTGAACCCAGGACACCTAGCTGCTCCTAGATAAAGGGAAGCTCTTCAGAGGAGGTAGAACCTCAGCCAACTGAAGAGAGTTTTGCAAAGGGACAATGAAGAATGCTTGCATTTGAGTATGTGGGATGACCAAAGAAATGCAAGAAGGCAGGAATTGGTACTTCAAATTTAGGGAAGTTAGTATTTCAATTTACCTGGAATGAATGGTATACAGATGCAAGCAGTACAAAATAAATATAGAAAAGTAAGTCAAAGTCAGACTGTAGAGGTTTCTCCTAGTTTGTATCTTATTGTAGAGGCCATAGGGAGGCATTGAAAATTTTTAAGGAGAATGATATGGTTAGACCTTTGTTTTAGGACTACTATTTTGGCAATGGTGTGAAGGAGTTAGGAAAATATGGGTTCAAATCTTGATTCTAACACCTACTAGTTCTTTGTGAACTTGGGCAAATTCCTTAACTTCCCTACAAGTTTAAGTTAAAGGCATGCTATATCGTCCACACTGACAAAACCAGAGGCCCTTGGATTAGAGATGGGTTAGAGAAAGGAAAGCCGAAGCAACCACTTAGGAGGCTATAAACACTAGTTCAGATGAGAGGTGATGAGGGGTGGTGGCAGTTTGAGTGTAGAGAAAGTAATGCATATGTGAGATGGAGAAGGAGAATCAATAGGATTTAGCAATGAATTGGAATTGGAACTTGGAGGGGAGGGAAGTACCAAAGATAACCTTCAAGTTTTGATCCTGAGTGACTTGGAGACAGAAAGAACAAGTGATCAATAGACACAGTGAGATTGAGATGCTGGGCACAATTTTCAGGTGGAGCTGTCCAGCAGATGGCTTGAAAATTTTGGGAGTCTTAGGTCAGAAGTGAGGCTGGTTGTATTGATTTTGGATATTTCTATAGAGAAATGGTTCTATAGAGATGGTATCACAAATTGAAATGGAAAAACCCAGCCCCAAATATTTCTGTATTGTATATCTTTCTCTCCCAACTCTGAGGCAGCAATAGAACATTGTAAGGCTTGGAGAAAGGAAGACCTGAGTTCAAATTTGACTGTAGACACTTACTATCTATGAGATTCCAGGAAAGTAACTTAGTTTATGTTTGGTATGGGTTATCTTCAAACTATGAAGAAAATAAAAGCTCCATTTCAGTGTTGTTGTGATGATTAAATAGAATTAATATTTGTAAAGCACTTAGCACAGTACATGGCACACCATAGGCACTTCCTTTTATCTTTACTGTCTTTGTGACAATAGCAGAAGAATAATTTTGGTTGGTTTGCCTAATGAGACAATGATATATAATGGCTAGATAAGTTGTTTTGAAGGAGGAAGACCTAAGTTCAAGATCCACTTCAGACACATACTAACTCTGTGATACTAGGCTAGTTCCTTAATTTCTCAAAGTTCTAGATAACTTTCTAGGACCCAAGTTGTAAAATTGGTATTAATTTGCATTGGTAATATTTGGCTCACCCAGAAGTTCTCTATAATAGCAGTGAAATCGCTGTCCCTAACTACCTAATAACCATATTTATCCAACTGTTTATAGGTAACACTAGATGTATTTATATGACCTTACTTATCATATTCCCTAATGATTTGGTGTTATTTGCTCCATTCCAATTCTCTCAATATTCTAGGTGATTTTCTGACATGGAATGAATGAAACTAAATAATAATATCTCCTTGGATTTTTTATCTGCATGCTTAATTAAAAATATTTTGGACTTTAGATGCTCAGTTTGGGCAAAATGAAGGAATGGTTACATATGCAAAGTTGGATGTATCTGGCTGCTAGCCAGAACATGTTTTGAAGCAATTTTTCTTTCTAGACTATACTCCTGAAAGGATAATTATCAGGGGAAAAGCCAGTAACTAAGAACTACTTAGTATTTAGATATCATTCACTTTGTAGGTCCAAAGGGCTTTCTAACAGCTTTCTCTCAAATATGATGTCATTATTAGATAGGCTAATTCTTCTGTAAAAATCATTTCTCAACAGAAAGTGAAATAGGGAAAGGAGAGGTCAAAGAAGAGCAGAAAAAAATATTGTAAATTCTCTGAAATTATCACAAACCAAGCGTTAATTCCAATTTAGCAATGGTGTATAAAAGGCCAGCTAAAGCTTCTAGGCTATTTATGTCCCTAGAATATACAAAATCATCTCTATGATTAGCAAGAAGTGTAAAGATTCATGAGAGTTTCAGTCCTATTCTATAGTCAGGGGTTCAGGTCTTTCAAGAAGTTGTTTTAACTACAGATTCTTTTAGTTCTTCAGGCAATTAGGTGGTACAGTGGATAGAGCACTATGTCAGGAAGACAAGTTCAAATGTGACCTCAGGTACTTACTTCCTGTAAAACTGCAAAACAGTCTGAATTCAGAGCCCGTTAACACTACTCTAACTGGAAAGCCACGCTTGATGCTTGGTGTAGTTTGTTATCATGATGAGGCTGTCCATTTTACAAATGAAGAAACTGAGGCCGAGGGGCTTGCCCCAAGTCATGCAGCAGGAGGGAGGTGAGATTCTAAGGGCAGTTCCTTGATTCTACCGCGCTGCCATGGGATCTAGCCAAGCTCAACCTTGCTTGTACACCAGGGCTAGCCAATATTGCACAGTACCTCCCTCCGAGGCTAACAGAAATGGGATTATGGATAATTTTCTTCTCAAGGGGGGCCAGGGCGTTCTTGTCGCTGAGGCGGGGATTGCCTCTGAGAACATAAGTATGCGGACTGTGTGGGAGGAACTCCATCAGCCCTCTACTCCTTCAGGACCACAACCCTCTTGGGATGGTCGAGTTTCTTCCGGGCTGGGAGGTGGGGTGGGGGTGGGGTGGGGGAGGCTGCTAGACATTGCCCAATATGGGGATCCAGCCCCGGGCTTTAGGGATGCCACCCTCAGGGGACCCGGAGCGGCGCTCCAGCCAGCCGGGGACCTGATCTTGTCTTTCCTTACAAGGCTGCGCCTATCTCTCCTAGTTAACGGAAAAGGCGGGGGCGAGGTTGGTGACTCAGCAGCTGGGGGGCCTAAATATCTGCTCTCAGGTTACCCAGATCAGTCTCCTGGCAAGGGTGGCGAGGCTGCCCTACTGCGGAAGCCAGATAAGGCTGCACCAAGTCTGCAGCTAGAGAAAAAAAAAGGTGATGCTGGCTGGGATACCAGCTACGGTTAGGGCAAGGAGAAAGCATGCTGGGGATGGCCAGTCCTAGCGCTGCTTTCCCCCTAAGTGCCATTTCCCATTCATTTCCAAAGTGAGCATTTAGGACAGGTTTAACGCTGCCCTCCCCGGAGACAAAGACCTGAGTATTGTTTAGTAGTAGTCTCTCGGTAACCGAGGATGACGATTTGTTCTTTAAAGCCCTAAGAGAAAGCCAGGCTGGGTCCTGGAAAGCCACACGGGATTTTGGCTCCGGAGTTCTTGGCTTGAGTTGTGAGTAGAAGCAGCCGAGAGACGAAATGGGAAGCACGGCCTCCTTGAAGGGTACCCAGCAAGGCTCATTGGTAGGGAGATTTGATCCCCACAAACCTGCTGGGGGTAGGAAGCTGGAAAGAGGCGGAGGGATCCCAGACACTTCTTTGCCAGGCACCAAAGGGAACAGGGGGATGACAGTTCTTCAGGCATTGGGCTAGGCAGTCGGGTTAGGGCGACATTTTATCAAGCCAAGTGGGCAAGCATTTATTAAGACCTACTAGGTGACGGACACTGGGCTAAGCCTGTCCAATTGAGGGCAAGGTATATGCAAAGTAACTTGGTGATGATCTTAGGAAGAGTATACCATCATCAAGGGGAATCAGGAAAGGATATATTTATTTATGCATTTAAAACTCCTACCTTCTGTCTTAGAATTGGTTCCAAGGTGGCAGGGTCACCCAGATAGGGAATGTTTGAGGTCACATTCCATCTCTAGATCTGGATTGCTATCCACTGAGTTATCTAGCTCCCTCAACTCCCCACCACCATCCCATGAAAGACTTTTTGCAGAAGGCAGGATTTTTAGCTGAGATTTGAAGGAAGCCAAGAGGAGGGAGATTGTTCCAGGCATAAGGGACAGCTATGAAAATGTCTGAAATTGGGACACAGAACAGCAAAGAGACCAGTGGTACCAGATCCCAGGGTATGTGCAGGGTATTAAGGTTTGAGAAAGGTAGGTAGAAAGGTTATGAAGTCTTTATGTGGTAAACAGAGGATTTTAGTTTTGGCAATAGGGAGCTGGATTTTTTTTTTTTTTCAGATAGAACTGTGACATGGTCAAACCTTGTGTATTAGATAGATCAGTTTGGCAGCTCAGAGGATAGACTAGAGAAGGGAGTGACTTAAGGCAAGGGAGTCCAAAAGGAAGGCTACCACAGAAGGTGATGAGGACCTGGATCAGGGTGGTAGTAGTGTTAGGGGACATGTTCAAGAAGTGATACAAAAGTAAAATCTACAGGCAATGCACTTGGATATAGAGGTGAGAAATAGTGAAGAGGTTTCAGAGCCTGGATAAATGGGAGGATGATGGTAACTTCAATAGCAGTAGGGAAGTTAGAAGAGAGAGAATTTTGTTACCTTTTGTTAAAAAAACAAAAACAAAAACACAACAGCCCCTTTCCTTCCATCTTAGAATCAATACTGTGTATCTGTTCTAAGAGAGAAGCACAGTAAGGGCTTGGTAATGTGGGTTATGACTTGTCCAGGGTCACACAGCTAGGGACTGTCTGAGGTCAAATTTGAACCTGGGACCTCTCATCTCCAGGCCTGGCTGTCTATCTACTTAGCCACCTAGCTACCTAAATATATCTGATATATATGATATAAATATAATATAAAAGATATATAATTTATATATAAGAATATAGATAATTTTAGTATACAATAAATATAAATAATATATAATATATTTTATATTTAGCATAAATATAAAATTTATTTCAAGCACTCTTTTCTTTTTAAATTTTGAACTCCAAAATGTCTCCCTCCCTCCCACTCCTCCTCCATTCACTAAGAAGGCAAACAAAATATCAATTAATTGTACATGTGAAATCATACAAAAGATATTTCCATATTAACTACACTGGGAAAAAAGGTGAGAAAAATCATACTTCAGTTTTCTCTCAGAGTTCATCACTTTTGTTGCAAAATAAAAAATGAATAATTTTGATTATATTAAATTTAAAAAGTTTTTGTATAAACAAAACCAATTAAATCAAGATCAGAAGGGAAAGAACAAACTGGGAAAAGATTTTTCTAGCAAATTTCTCTGATAAAGGTATCATTTCTCAAATATACAAAGAATTAAATCAAATTTATAAGAATACAAGTCATTACCCAACTGATAAATGGCCAAAAGATGTGAGTAGGCACTGTTCAGATGAAGAAATCAAAACTATCCATAATCATATAAAAATGTTCTAAACACCTCTTGGTTAGAGAAAAGAAATTTAAAACATCTCAGATATCACAGATTGTCTAATATGACAGTAAAGGAAAATGATAAATGTTGGAGAGGATTTGGCAATATTTAGGACACTGATACATTGCTGGTACAGCTAGCTATGAGCTTATCCAACCATTTTGGAGGGCAATTTGGAATTATGCCCAAAGGGATATAAAACAATGCATATATTCGATCCAGTAATACCATTGTCTGTATCATAGGTCTGTATCACAGAAAGATTTTTTAAAAAAGGGCAAAGGACCTACTTGTACAAAAATATTTATAGCTGCTCTCTTTGTGGTGGCAAAGAATTGGAAATTGAAGGGATGTTCATCAATTGGGGAATGGCTGAACAAATTGTGGTATATAATAGTGATGGAATACTATTATGCTATTAAGGATTTCTATAAGATGAATTTCTATAAGAACTGGAAAGATCTATATGAACTGATGCAGAGTGAAATAAGCAGAACAAGGAAAACATGGTACACAGTAGCAGCAATATTGTGGAATGATTGACTGTGGATAGACTTTGCTACTATCAGCTAGACAATGATCCAGAACAATTCTCAGGAACTTAGGACAAAGAATGTTATCCACCTCCAGAGAAAGAACCATTGGAGTCAGAATGTAGATGATAGCATACAATTTTTAAGTTGTTTATTTGGGTATATGTTTTGGGGTTTTGGCTTTGTAAGATTTTTGCTTACAAAAATGAACAATATGGAAATATATTATACATGATAACACAGATCAAATTGCCTGCCAGCAATTGAATCATTTTATTCAATGGAGGAGCCAAATCTTTCTTTGTTCATTATCATGACAACAAGGCTGTTACTTTACACAATGATCTCCCTGTTCCTCTCACTTCACTTTGCATCAGTTCATATAGGTCTTGCCATGTTTTTTTTTTTTTCTGATGCAAAGTGAAGTGAGAACAGGGAGATCATCTTTCATCATCACCATGTGCTGCAACTTATTCAACCATTTTTTTCAATTGACAAGTATCCCCTCAGTTTCTAATTCTTTGTCACCACAAAGAGCTGCTATACAGAGTTTCCTTTTTCTTTGATCTCTTTGGGATACAGATGTTGTGTAAAGATTAAAATTAATATTCAATACTCCAAGTATTATTTTAATATTATTTATTAAAATCCACTTAGAGCAGAGAGAAATTAAAAACAATCAGATAAATTAAAAAAAAAACAACAGAGAAGAGCCAAAAAGCTGCTCCCTCCTTCATGCATCATACCAGCCCAAGTGAGCCCACATGGATGCAAAACGGAAACTCAAAACTCAATCCATGGAAGGAGATGCACAAACAGGAAAAGGAAAAGGGGATTGTGGAAAATGGATTCTAAATCAATACAGTAACAATGATATTGCTGGTTCAGAGGGTATATATTCATAGTTTTATAGTCCTTTGGATATAGTTCCACACTGTTCTCCAGAGTGATTGGATCAATTCAGAACTCTACCAGCAGTTTAGTAGTGTACTTATTTTCCTTCATTCCCTCCAACATTTGTCATTTCTGAAGTTGAGCTGCCAAATGGTCTTAATTTACATTTTTCTAATCAATAGTGATTTAGAGCATTTTGCATATGAATATAGATAGCTTTGATTTCTTCTTCTGAAAACTTCCTATTCACATCCTTTGACTATCTATGAATGTGACTTACTTCCTTATATATTTGGGAAATGAGGCCTTGATCAGAGAAACTTACTATAAAAATTGTATTAATTCATTGTCTATGGTATCTTTTAGCAAAATATAGTTTCCCTATTTATCTCTTTTAATTAGGGCTTCTTTGCTTTGTACATGATCATGATTGCTAGCTACACCTGTCTTTTTTATTTCAACTGAAGTATGATAGATTCTGTTCCAGCCTTTTATTTTAATCGTTTGTATCTTTTTTTTATTAAAAAAAAAAAAAACGCTTACCTTCTGTCTTAGAACAGATACAAAGTACCATTTAAAAGGCAGAAGAGAAGTGTGTACTTAGAATTTTGTACCCCAGGACTATGTTTCCCAGAACCTCACTTTCGTCCTTATGTTGTATCCTTACGTTTTGAAGATTAAGTGTCTGTAACTTCACCTTCTCTCCCTTGCTTTCTTCTCCCACTTTCACGGTCCGGCAAACTTGTCTTTACTCAGGCTTTATCTATTTCCTCTACTTCAAGTGATTATTAATAAATCTTATAAAATATAACACTTGGAGTTATTGGATATTAATTTTAATCTTACATTTCTGGCAACCAGCAAAGTTGGAAAAAATAATTCTCAACTTTTTCTTTTAAGAAAGCCTTTGAGTAAAGAATAGAGAGGTGATAAATTTTGCAAAGCCGCATTTCTCTCCTGACACTTATGGTGTTCCACTGCTTGTTCCTGCCTTGTTTTTGTTTTTTTTGTTCTTTTTCTCTTTTATTTCTCTCTTATCCCCAAATTATTGTAATTTCCCTTTAGAGAATGCAATATTGTATGTATCTCTAGTTAAAGATCTTTTAAATTTGTTATGTGTACTGATTCCATGGGAAAACTAGGCATGTAAATCTGGGAGATTTCTATATGCTCCTTTCCCCAGGGAATCAAAGGGAGATTGTGTAATTAGAATTTTGTACCCCAGGATTATGTTTCCTAGAACCTCACTTTTTTCCTTATGTTGTGTCCTTACATTTTGAAGATTGAGTGTCTGTAACCCCGCCTTCTCTCTTTCTTCTGCTTTTGTGGTCTGGTAAACTTGTCTTTACTCAGGTTTTATCTATTTCCTCTATTTCAAGTGATCATTAATAAATCTTATAAAATATAATACTTGGAGTTATTGCATATTAATTTTAATCTTACAGAAGTGATGGCTAGGTAATTGGGGTTTAGTGATTTGCCCAGGGTCTCATGACTAGGAAGTGTCTGAGGTTAGATTTGAACCCAGGATCTCCCATCTCCAGGTCTGACTTTCTAACCACTGAGCTATCCAACTGCCTCTTGTGTCTTGGTGTATTAAGTATATCTCTTGTAAACCACATCTTATTGAATTCTGGTTTCTAATGCATTCTTCTATCCATTTGCATTTTGTGGATGAACTCATTCCAATTATATTCACAGTTATGATTATTGACTACATTTTCCTCCATCCTATTTTCTTTCATTTATCCTTTTCTCTCACTTTTTATTCTGTCCCTTCTCAAATGTCTATGCTGTTTCTGATGATTGTATCCCTTAATTCACCCTGCCTTTTATCATCCATATCCCCATTTCTCTTCTCTCCTTCTTCTCCTACTTCCCTATAGGAAAGATAGATTTCTATACTCAATTGAGTGTCCATATTTTGTTTTCCCTCTTTGAACCAATTCCAGTGAGGGTGAGGCTCAAGGATTGCATGTCCCCCACCACTACTTTGTAGCTGTACCTATGGGAGATGATAAGATCATCAGGGAAAATAATGTAGCAATTCCTAAAACTATGTGGAGTTTTCTATAGAATTTGTTGTGTCCTCTAAAACAAAGTGGTCAGAAAAAAGAACTGCTGTCCTACCCCCCCCCCCCAAAAGAACTTCAATGCACTCAAATTCAGTGAAGATTAATAAGCACCAATTGTATTAGGATAATGTGCTGTGTTAGTGGGAGAAATAAAAATTGAGCTAAATCAAGGGTTCTTCCTTCATCTAATTTACAGTCCAGTCTCAAGATACAAAACATATTCTGCTATAATATAAGTACTCAGAGGAATGCAAATTCTATATATTGTTGCAAGGGTTAGATGGGGTATAAGAGGAATGTCCTTGGGGAGGCATCATTTGAGTTAGATTTTTAACAATATGGGTAGGATACAGACAAGTATCCTATTCTTTTATTCTTAAATTGTCTCTTATCCCTCTATTTTCCAAGTCTATGACCCTGTCAGTGAGATATTTTATGTTCTCTTCTAATTTCTTGGTCTTTTGGCTTTGCTTTATTAATTCTTGCTCATTGTCTTTGAGTTGCCTAATTCTGACCTTTAAAGCCTGGTTTTCCTTTTCACTTTGGTCAAACTGGTTTTGTAGATGCATGAATTTCTTTTGCATTATTTCCCACTTTTCCTCCCAGAAGGCTTCCATCTTTTTGATCATTTCTGATCTGTGTTTGTGGAGAGTTTCCATTTCCTTTGGAAGGTTTCAGAGCATTTGCTTGTGTTTCCTCTTCTATCTCCTCTGTATTTTATATTTTTGCTCCATAAAATGTGTCCAAAGTCACCCCCTTCTTCTTGTTTTTCTTGGAATTTTGAAGCTTTTGTGCTTCTGTGGAGTTTGCCATCTCTATCTGAGTGGGGAGGACTAGCTTTTCTTATCTCTGTCTGGTGTTCAGAGGTTTTAGCCCTAGGCAAATTTTCCGTTCTCCTCAGCTGTTCTGTCTTCCCGGGGAGGCTAGGAATTGCTGGTGTTTCCGTGTTACTTCCCTCCTTAGTTCCCTCACGATGCTTCTCCGCTGCCCCACTTCCACACTCTGAGCCTGGCTCGGCCCTTTCCGAGAGGTGTTTGTTTCAGTGCCTTAGCCTACTAGAAGAGCCTATACTCTGAGGGGGGAGGGGCCGTGGCTTCCCGGAACTTCGAGGGCTCCTGAAAGGATTAACTTTCGCTGGGTTGGACTGAGTATGCCTTGAGGCAGGGACCTTCCGTGAGACTTGGATGGAAGGATCCAGCCAGGGGGCTGTAGGCTCCCCCATCTCTCTCTGTTTCCCTGCTGTCTGGGTGCCCCCGCGACTGGGTCAGGTTGTTTTCAGGAAGTGGCCTTCAGAATAGCTGGCCCTGAGGCTCTGAGGTTCCCTCTGCTGCCTTGGACTCAGCACTCTAGTTTGGGGGGGATGGGTCCTGGGACCTTCCTTCTGCCTACCTCTTAGGTCCGAGTGATCTCGGGTTCTGGCTTTTGGGGGGTAGTACCTTTTGATCTGGGTCCAGGAGGAGGATTCCCGGGGTCTATGCTGTTGTTCGTTTTGAATTTTGGTGCCCTAGGAGCATGTAGTTTGAGTTCGGTAGGGAAGGGTTTCCAGAGATCTGAACTTTAGCTGTCTCTAAGCCGCCATCTTGACTGGAAGTCCTATCCTATTCTTTTAAAAATATTTTATTTTCCATTGCTTACATGTAAAAATTTTAAAATATTCATTAAATTTTTTTTCAATTTAAACATTATTTTTATTTGGTCAATTTCAAACATTATTCATTGAATACAAAAATCATTTTCTTTTCCTCCCTCCCCTCCTGTCACCCCTCCCATAGCCGATGCGTGATTCCACTGGGTATCACATGTGTCATTGATCTGAACCCATTTCCATGTTGTTGGTATTTGCGTTAGGATGTTCATTTAGAGTCTACATCCCCAACCGTATCTACTCAGCCCCTGTAGTCAAGCAGTTGCCTTTCTTCAGTGTTTTTGTTCCCACCATTTGTCCTCTGCTTGTGAATAGTGTTTTTTCTCATAGATCCCTGCAGGTTGTTCAGGGACATTGCATTGACACTAATGGGGAAGTCCATTACATTAGATTGTACCACAGTGTATCAGTCTCTGTGTACAATGTTTTCCTGGTTCTGCTCCTTTTGCTCTGCATCACTTCCTGGAGGTTGTTCCAGTCTCCATGGAATTCCTCTACTTTATTATTCCTTTGAGCACAATAGTATTCCATCACCAACATATACCACAATTTGTTCAGCCATTCCCCAATTGAAGGGCATCCCTTCATTTTCCAGTTTTTTTTTGCCACCACAAAGAGCGCAGCTATGAATATTCTTGTACAAGTCTTTTTCCCATTAAAAAATTTTAAAGTTCCAAATTCTCTCCCTCCTTCCCATCCTTCCTCCCTCTCTACCTTCTTCTCTCCCACCCCTCCATGACATGTAAGAAATTTGTTATAGATTTTATATGTGCAATCATGTAAAAATTTTTTTGATATTAGACAATTTGTGGAAGAAATCTCAAATGGAAAAAAAGAAGAAAGTGAAATATTGTCTGTTTCAGTCTGTATTCAGATTCATTCTTTCTTGGAATGCAGTTGGCATTTTTCAGCATGAGTCTTTGGGATTGTCTTGTCTCACTGCACTGCTAAGAATAGCTAGGTCATTTACAGTTGTTCAACAAAAAATATTGCTATCCCTGTGTACAATATCTTCTGGTTCTGCTCACTTCACTTTGCATCACTTTGTATATCTTTGCAGGTTTTTTTGTGATCATCTTATCATTTCTTATGACACAATAGTATCCCATCACTATCATACACCATAACTTGTTTGGCCATTCTTCAATTGATGGATAACCCCTCAGTTTCCAATTCCTTGTTATAACAAATAGAGCTGCAACAAATTTTTTGTACAAGAAGCTCCTTTTTCCCTTTTAAAAAATCTCTTTGGGATACCAACTAGTGATAGTATTGATGGATCAAAAGGCACGCATAATTTTAGAGCTCTTTGGGCATAGTTCCAAATTGGATGAATCAGCTCAAAACTTCACCAACAGTACAGTAGTGTCCTAATTTTCCCTCATCCTCTCCAACATTTGCCTTTTCAGTGGGTGGATTATGGGCTGGAGGGAGAGAAAGAATAAGAAAATTAAAATAATAAAAAAAGAAAAACTTAAAAGATTCTTTTCTCCATCTCTTCATTTAAAAATGACCTCTATTTTAGAGAACCATATATTATAACACTATGAATAGGGTAGTTACGTAGATTAAAAATCAATATCCAAAATACTCCAAGTATTATATTTAATAAGATTTATTAATAATAACTTGAAGCAAAAAGGAAAAATAAAAGGCTAAAAAAAAAGAGAAGAGCTCACTCAGCCACACATGAGGGAAGAGAGTAAGGGAAGAGTTACCAAACTATATATACACATAACAAACATAAACGTGAAGACAAAGGGAAAGGGATGCTTGGGACAAGAAAAGAATTCTGGGAGATAGAGTCTAAGGGTTCAAGATTTTCTAATTTCACAGTGGTGTAGTGGATAATGCTGGGCCTGGAGACTTATTTTTCTGATTTCAAATCTAGCCTCCAATACTAGCTGTGTGATGCTTTGCAAGTCACTTAACCCTGTTTGTCTTAGTTCCCTCATCTGTAAAATAAGCTGGAGAAGGAATGGCAAACCACTCTAGTATCTTTGCCAAGAATACTTCAATTGAGGTCCTGAAGTCAGATATAGCTGAAAATGACTAGAAAATAATATAACATGTGTCTTAATTGATTGATGCTAAGAAAATGCTAATTAAAGTCCATGAAAGAAAGATCAGAACTACCAGAGATCAGGAAAGGTTTTGTAGAAGTCACATTTGAGATGAGAAGGATGAAGAACACAACCTTTCTGAATCTCTTTCCTTCCCTGTAAAATAAAGATAATGGCATCCAAAGTACTCATCTCCCAGGATTCTTTTGTGACTTAGAGGAGCTAATGCATCTAAAGTAAATACATACACACATATATATGATATAAGCATATATATATATATATATATTTAACATTTAAAACTTTGTACCTCTTAAAGCTCTACATAAGTATAGTTCATGTTATAAATATAATTTATTAAGCCTTTTTATGAGTAGAGTTTATTTGAAAGAGGGAAAATAATGTCTTTAACTTTCAATGAAAATGTGTTTAAAATTGGGAGGTGCAGGAAAGAAGGGGTTGGTACTTTGGACCCAATTGTAAATTCTTCTTTTCTTACCTTTGCTGAGGTTTTACCTGTATATGCCAGAATAAGCATTGTTTGAACCTGCTATTACCTAACACTGTCAGATAAGGTAATAGCCATTTTGGGAACTTCTTAGTCATTTATGGAATTATGAAATTATGAAAGTTGTTTGATTTGAGGTATATATTTTAGCCTCTATCTTACTTTTGGGAGTGGGAATTAAGCCAGTATTTATAGGAAGAGTCAAGGAGTCCTTATTTTTTTTCTGGAGATTAAAAAAAAGAGTTTAAATAACACCTGCTTTGGTCTATGACAGTGTCCATAGAGTGGTCCCCCTATGATACATATTTTGTAGCCCTATGATTTTGAGTTCTTGAATCCACTTTTCATTCTCTCACCTTACTACTGTAGCAATATGGAGAATGTGGGCCCCATATATATTGTAATAAAGGGGGGAAAAGGAGAGATTTATGATAAAGGAAGAAAAGGTGAAAAGGGAATGGAGTGGTTTTTCTTCTAGGCAAGGGCAGAGTGAGAGGAGGAGGAGTTGTTTAGCCAGAGGAGAGGAGGATGGATTTTGTCTTCCCCCCCTCAGCCCTCTCTGACTAGACCCTCTCACCATGGCTGCCTTCAATTTCCACTGCCAAGCTCTCTGGGATCTTTGTTGAAAGAGGTTTCAGGTGTTAAGCCTCTTTCTTCTGGGGAGAAAGAGAGAGAGAGACCACTTCTCTTCCTCCTCAATTCAGGCTGTCCTCTAATAAAGCTGGAGTCAGTTCTGGGTCCTAGTAACTGAGTTTATTCAAGGGAAGCAGGAAAGGGACAGCTGATGAATGGTAAGGATTGAGATTCAGGAGGGAAAGAGGGAGAGGGGGTCCCTACCTAATTAACACTCTTCCCCCCAAAGTTAGACAGCTCAGATCTGATAACCTGAACCCCCGAGAGGTTCGGAGTAGAGAAACCCTGGTTCCTTGGCTGGCACAGCAAGTGTCCTCAAGTTCAAGGTTCAAAGGGAATTGTAGAGATCTTCTTTGTGGACTGCTTGTCTCTCCAAGTCCTTGTCCACTGGCTGGGGTTTGGGAGAATCTGGGATCAGGAATTCATGGAGAGAAAGATCACTGACTTTGAGATTCAGTCAGAGTCAAACCCCTCTGCCCAGGTACTCTCAGCCAGGAGTCAGTTTCAACTGCCTGGATCAGCTTTTTTTTTTTCTCACCCAAGATTCCAAGTTCCTTTTTGCCCATCTCCCCTTTGTTGCTTGCAGGATTCTTGCAGCTCTTCCAGGCTTCTTCCCAAAGTTTCCAGATTTCTCTCTCTTACAATATCTAGAAAGGACCTGACCTCTTACCTAGAAGTTCAATTTAATCTCTTTCTCAGGAAAGTTCTTTTCCAGGATCCCTAGCTTCTTAAAGTTATTCTATGCTCTCAGGCTAGCATTTGTAGACTTGAAGCTTGTTCTGATTGAGAACTCTATCTCTAGAACTCACCATATATCTGAAAAGGTACTCAGGGATTGGAAGGATTACTGATAAAAGGATGATGAAGACCAATCATGAAAAAAAGGATTAATGGTGGGAAGTTTTGGTAAGGAGGCAGGGTGATATGGAAAGAACCCTAGATTTATATTTAAGTGATCTGACTTTTAATATAGGGTTGAGAGTTAATTACCTAAATAACCTTGGACATTAACTTCTCTGGAAATTCATTTTCTCACCTGTAAAATAATGGGATTGCTTCTAGAAAGCAATTTGGAGTTATGCAAGAAAAATTGCTAAATTGCTCACAGCATTCAGCTGAAACTGTCCAAATGGATGATTGACAGTGAGAAAAGACAGATGTGTACAAAAATATTCATTGCTGTATTATTTGTGATAACAAAAAGCTGTAAATAAAATAAATGCCTAAGGATTGGGGAATGAAGGAACAAACTAGGGTATATGAACACAATCTAAATTGATACATTGTGAGGAATGATAAATATAATTTAGAGAAATCTGGGATGAATAATATGTATGGTCCAGGGTGAAGAAAACACAGCTAAGAGAATAGTATACACAATGATTATATCAATGTAAATAAAGTCAATACTAAGAGATAACAAACTTTTTGGTCAAAGGCAACAGGCAATATTGTTAACATTCAAGCATACATCCTTTCTGTTGACAATTGATTGACTATAGTATTAGAAAGTGGCATGTACTAAGGCACAATCATCCTTTGAGGGCTTCTGCTGAATTATTTTGGGTGTAAGAATTAAAAATAAATATTTCTACCCAGATATATATCTTATAAAGTTTATTGGAAGGGTAGACAACATTCCTATAAGTAACCTGACCATATGGTGCCTAGCCTGCATGTATCTTCTCTCCTCCCCCCTCATCTGCCTGCTCTATCTCTTCTCCATTCTCCCTTTAAATTCTCATGCAGTTCTCTCCTGGTTCTCTCAATTCTGCCCCAAACCTTAACTTTTATTGATGTACAGAACACACACTGGCACAACCCTGGTGCAACTGTGGTATGTCAGGAATGTTTGATAGATAGGTAAAATTACTCAGGAGGGGGAGGGGATGAGCTTCCTTGACACAGGGGGAATGCACATACTTTCTGGAGGGGTGTTTGGGTATTAGTATATGTGTCTTGTATCAAAACAAAAGGTATTAAATAAAACTAAAATAAAAAAGAGACTATTGGACTAGGTACCTAGGTGTCTAAGGCTTCATCTTCCTTTAAGATCCTAAGAGGAAAAAAACAATCTTAAACTGAAAATAGTTTAGCTATTTAGAGATGTGATTTTGACTACAAGCCTTTATTTGGGACATGCTGGGAAGCAAAGGATTCCTGTTTAAGAGGGAGGAAAAGAATTTTCATTTTGGTATGCTATTTTGTCTCTTTTTAAAATTGCTTTTTGCCACTCTCTCCTTTCCTCATCCTATTTTTTCCTTAGTTTTGAAATCATGGGAAATGAATATAATGCAATTGTGAATTTTAAAACTATTCCATCCTACTCAGACTGTACTTTAGAAGGTCTGATTTAGCTATTTCCTGATTAGTAACAATGGAGATACGAGGTGTAACAGAATCAAGTCTTGGTAACTCTACATTTCTCCACCCTACTTAGTTTAACAAAGTCAGGAATGTCTGCACCATACACAATGATTAAGTATATGAGAAGATGGCCTTCAACAGACATGTGCATAAACAGTAGACAGACTCTTGTGCTGTCCTAAGTCAAGCTAAGCTAACATTGGTACAGATGGGATGCAGGAAAGTGATGTAAAACCATCTATATCAGTCACATTACTTCCTCTCTTCGGCCTCTTTTCCCAGAGAGGCGTCTCTGGCTGGCAGCATGCTAAGCATTCTGATATCTTGGCGTGGTGGCAGCTATTCGTCTGGGTTTTGGCAGTGAGTTTGCCCTTGAGCTAATTCAGGCTCAGGCATCTTGGCTGAGGCCTCTTGGAATTCAGGATGATTCCTTCCTCTTTTATTCTCCAAAACCTTACCTTCTAGAGCCTTTAATCTTCCCACTCGGCACAAGCCAGGTGGGAGAAATCCTATACCCTTTCCTTCTTTCTTCTTAAATTTCTTTCCACTATATTAATTAAATCACCATAAATTTCCAGACTGACTTGGGTAAAATTTTTTTATTATTTGGGATATCCATGGCAACCAATAATTATAATAGTTTAGGTCACAATGCTAAAATTATCCTTTACACAATTCAGAGTAATGAACTGGAAGCAAATTCTACTGATTCCACAACCAAGTAAACAGAAGTAATTCTATTTGTGTTTAAAAGTCACATTTAGTAAATATTGGAGGAGATGTGGCAAAATTGGGACTAATACATCTGTTCTGTAAGGTAGTTTGGAATTGATAAATCCATAAGGACATTCTGGGCCCACTGAGGCAAAATCAGTCAGAAAAGACATATTTTCAGATCCGCCACAGACCCAGGCAAGGACCGGTTTTGACCTTGTAAGTCTACAAATCATTGTCTAAAGAACACATGGCTTTCTTAGTTGGCATCCTGACCAGCTAACTTACTATCACAAATCTTGAGCCCTATCTCTGCGGCAGTGGCCTTCGTGCTATGCCTTAGTGTCTTTGTATTTCTAAGAAGTTCTTATGCCAGTGATGACAGATCAAAGAAGGCTTTGAAGATTACTATTGACAAAGTGTATGTACTCCTTAATGCAGGTAGTGCCTGTGTACTCTGATTGGCACCAAGGATGTATGCCTTTGATTATTATTTTCCTTTGATCATGGAATGTAGAAATTGTATAAATATTCACCTATATGCTCAATAAAATGGAATCTGTGATCCCACTCACAGCCCCCTAAGCTCCCATAATTTTCAACTCAATTGTGCCTGATAGGCTTGCACATCTCTGTCTCTCTGCTCTCACTCTGCTTACTATCTCTCTGCACTTCTGAAACTTGCATGGTGCTGCCCTTTCACTCTTAGTTTCGGCTCAGCCATCTCTGCTGGCCAGAAATTTACTGAAACCTGATTCCCAGCTTGTCAAGCCATGGAGACCAGCTTGGGGTGGGCTCTCCCTGAACTCTCACTGCAGCTACCAATGAACCTAATGAGGAACATTTCCCAGACCTGTTATAGGAGTTATGCCCAAAGGGTTTAAAAGAATTCATGTCCTTTGATCCAGCAATGTCATACTAGGTTTTTATTCTAAAGAGATAAAAAAAATGGGATGGATCTGTTTGTACAAAAATATTTATAGCTACACTTTTGGTGGTGGCAAAAAATTGGAAAATGAGGTAATGTTCCTCAACTGGGGAATGGCTGAACAAATTGTGGTATATGATTGTGACGGAATATTACTGTGCTATGAGGGATTATGAACTGTTTGATTTCTATATGAATTGGAAAGACCTTCATGAACTGATGTGGAGTGAAATAAGCAGAACCAGTAGAACATTGTACATAGTAACTGAAACATTGTGGGATGATCAAATGTGACTGACTCTGCTACTAAAAGCTATACAATGAACCAGGACAACACTGAGGGACTTATGAAAAAGAATGTTATCCACATCTGGAGGAAGAACTGTGGGAGTAGAAATCCAGAAGAAACATATGATTTATCACTTGTTTATATGGGTATATGATTTGGGATTTTGATTTTAAAAGATTAGTCTATTAGAAAAATGAGTAATATGCCAATGGCATTTGAATCTTAATATATGTATAACCCAGTGAAATTGCTTGTCAGCTCTGGGAGTGGGGAGGGAGGAGGAGAGGGAGAGAATCATGTAACCATGGAAGAAAAATTTTTAAAAGAATCACATTTAGTTACTGTCAGAGGTGTTATGGAAAAAGAGACACACTAAAGTGCTGCTGATGGAGCTGTGAATTGGCTCAGGCATTCTGGAAAGCTATTTGGAAATAAGCAAAAGATAGAAACTAAAATCTCTATTCCATTTGATTTGTGCTCTGAGGAACTTGGTGAGGAGGAAAAACATCTTATGTGTATCACAATATTTATAGCAACCCTTTTTAAAAAATATTTTTATTTTTTTTAAACCCTTACCTTCTGCTTGCCCTTACCTTCCATCTTGGAATCAATACTGTGTATTGGCTCCAAGGCAGAAGACTGGTAAGGGCTAGGCAATGGGGGTCAAGTGACTTGCCCAGGGTCACACAGCTGGGAAGTGTCTGAGGCCAGATTTGAACCTAGGACCTCCCATCTTTAGGCCTGGCTCTCAGTCCACTGAGCTACCCAACTGCCCCCCAGCAACACTTTTCATAGGAACAAAATACTGGAAGGAGAGCTTATGGTCATCCATTATGGAACAGCTAATCAAATCATTGTAAGTTAAGGGGATTTAATTAAAAATGGTTTAATTATTAATAGAATTCTACTGTACCATAAGAAATAGTGAATATGATGAATATAGGAAAACACTAGAAGAATGGATGCAAAGTGAAGTAAGCAAAACTAGGAAACAATGTAGACAACAACCCCAATAGCATAAATGGAAAACACCAACAAAACAATAAAAACTGAATGCTCTGAAATTGTAATGGCCCCAACGAGGAGATAAGAGAAATCACCTCTCTCTTTATTTGTAGAGATGGAGGACTGACTATGTGTGTGGAATACTACATGTAAAGTCAACATTTTTTTACCTGGATCAGTTAGTTCTGCTGAAGTTCCTCTGAAATAGAAAATCCTTCTTCAATCTTGGTTATAAGGGTCTGGCTATCTGGGATGAGGAGAGGAGAGGAGAGAGATATATGGGAAATGAGGTGATGTGAGAAAGTAAAGGATAGCAATGAACTTATTTTGGAAAATAAAAGTCACAGTTTAATATATTATATACAATATTTTAGCACTTTATTTCAGGGATAGACTATTTTGTGTTTCTGTGTTTCTGTGATAGCATTACTTACACATCTAACATTTAAATCCAGTTCAGATCAGCCATAATACCAAGTCACTCCAAATTTAACCAATCTCCATCTTCCTAACTTTTTTTTAAACCCTTACCTTCTGTCTTAGAATCAATACTGTGTATTGCTTCCAAGGCAGAAGAGTAGTAAGGGCTAGGCAATAGGGGTTA
The DNA here is from genome assembly GCF_027887165.1 of Monodelphis domestica. Lineage (NCBI taxonomy): Eukaryota > Metazoa > Chordata > Mammalia > Didelphimorphia > Didelphidae > Monodelphis > Monodelphis domestica. Next base: position 263,529,531 of record NC_077232.1, on the reverse strand, counting down.
GGTGACTTGCCCAGGGTCAAACAACTAGGAAAGACTTATAGCTAGATTTTAACCTAGGACCTCCCATCTTTGAGCCTGGCTTTCAATTCACTGAAACACTTAGCTGCCCCCACTCCCATAATACAGTTATGATGGTTTTTATTGTTATTGTTTTTCCATTTAGAGTGTTGTGGTTGTTGTCTACAGTCATTTCCCAGCTCTGCTTGCTTTATTTTGCATCCATTCTTCTTAGACCCTTTCCTGACTTTTAATTTGAGTGTGGGATGATAAAGTCAAAACCAGAATAAAGATGGCATTGATCCTGATCATTTCAGTGCAGTCAGTCCCTTAGTGGATACATTTTTATTAGTGTCTGATTTTGCAATGAAAACAATCTTGAAAAGCCATATCATAGCCATGACATTTTTTCATAGGACTTTTATAGTCTTTGTAGGGTTTCAAACATGACTCCAATTTTTAAAAGTGAACTTTTATTGGAATAGATTTTTTCCCCATTATTTAAGATTTCTGCTTCACTTGTTTATGTCAAAAAGCTCATCATAGTTTTATTAGGCATCCTGGTTCTTTCTTTTCTAAGAAAATTTTGGCATGATGTTTAACACTTTCAACATTGTACCTTTTCCAAATGCCAGTGGAGTCACTTTTTATAAAGTCATATGTCAAATCTGACCTCAGACACTTTCCAGCTGTGTGACCCTGGGAAAGTCACTTAATCCCCATTGCCTAGCCCTTATGACTCCTTCTGTCTTAGAACCAATAAATAGTATTGATTCCAAGATGGAAGGTGAGGGTTTAAAAAAAAATAAAGTCACATGATTCTGCCTAAAATCTGCCCCCCAGCATAAAGTTTTCCATGATTACAGCAAAGCAAATATGATTTTCTGATTTAGTGACTTCAGAAGAAGTAGAAGACACAATCATATACACACATTTTTCATCTGCTTTCTAATTGCTTTGCTTTTTTGTTGTTGCTACTGTTTTTGCCTTTTTAGTGGGTGTAAGGTAAAATCTTAAGATTGTCTTGATTTATATTTCTTATATTATCAGGGAATTTGAACATATTTTCTTGTAGTTATCAACACTTGGTGTTATCATTGTCTTTTCATCACTTGCTTCATTGGAGAATATGGATTTTAGTTTTGTACACATGAGATGTTTCATTATGGATTACAGATCTTAGCACTTGGATATATTTACTGAAAATGTTTTCCCAATCTGTTTCTTTCAATTTTAAACATTTTTTTTGCAAAATTCTTGTACTTCTGTAAACTCAAACTTATTGATTTTTTCTCATATAATTTCTTGTTTGATTACTAAAAATGTCTTTCTTCTCCAAAGGTGAGGTTATGTTATTATAATTACTATCTATTATGTAATTATTATGTAATATTACTTTTGTCTTTTAGGGTTTTTTGTGATTTCTAAAATAAATAATTTAATGATTATGGAAGAAGTTTGTAAATATTTGTGGGGAATAGAGATAGCATGGACTCCTCTCAGGGAAGTACATCTGACTGGCTGAGATAAGAAGTAACCGTAACAGAGAAGATGTGTAGAGACTAAAACTTAAGAGCAGGAGATAACCTCCTCCTTTGACTGGTTGAAGAAAAATATTGTGCAGGTGAGTAGGATTGAAAATGTGCTCTACTCTGATTGGCTAGGTCCAAATGAATATTTAGTGTAGGCACTGTTAGCCTGTGTTCTGATTAACTAGCTTTTGAGATAAGATTATAACTCTTAAATAACCATCCAGTGCTTCACAAGGGGAGAGACAAAGATAAGAGGAAGTCTGTGAGCCTTCTCACCTCATACTTGCTTGCTGTAATGCTTGTAACACTGAAATAAAAGTCTTTGACACTTGAACGCTGAGTTCGAGATTATTTTTGAGTAGATGTTCTTTCTCCTTTCACTATCTGAATTCACATTTTTATTTGAAATATTATTTCATTTATGTACTTTCACAGATTCCATAATTTATAATATCCTCAGAGGATTGCTGGAAATGGTAGTTGGTTTGGCAGCTAGATCTCTTCTTGGAGTTTTTATTCAATATTTTTTCAGTAGAGATCAAGGACAAAGGATGTTGTATGTTTGTTGGAAAAAATTGCACTCAGACATGTTAGTAAAAATCTCATTTTTAGAAACATCCATGAAAAAAAATTTTTTTAGACCGTTACCTTCCGTCTTAGAATCAATATTGTGTATTGGTTCTAAGACAGAAGAGTGGTAAGGACTAGGCAATGGAGGTTAAGTGACTTGTCCAGGGTCATATAGCTGGGAAGTGTCTGAGATCAAATTTGAACCCAGGACCTCCCATCTCTAGGCCTGACTTTCAATCCACTGAGCTACCCAGTTGCTCCCAGGGCTGTTTTCTTTCTTTAGGGTATTTACTTTATAAAATTAATGCAGGTATGTAGAATTCCTGCCCCCCCCCCCCAAGAAACTGGTTGATAGACTCTGAGAATAGACATTATTCCAAGATGTTTGTAATATTTTCATATATGATGAGTATAGAATAGATTTCAAGACAATCACTTCACTTACCAAATTTAACTGATACTGTTATAAAACTAAGAAACAGTATAGCACTAATGTTTCTTTTAAAATAAAGCCATGTCGCTTTTAAAAAGAGACTTTTAAGTTAGTTTGGCCTTTTTCTACCCAAGGAACCTGTTAATTTTAAGAAGATGCAATGAGACCCATAGAATGCATTAGAAAAAAAAAAAGATGAGATGATCTTCTTGTCCCTTTGTCCTGTGAGAAATATAGATAGTGTCCCAGAAGTCTTAGTTAAAGTTTAAACTTATTAAAGTTTGAAATTGAACTAAGACTTCCAGAAAACCTGGTATAACAAAAAGAGCAAAACTCTAAACTTTATGAACTTATTTTTTTAAAAACCCTTACCTTCAGTCTTAGAATTAATACTATATATTGGTTCCAAGGCAGAAGAGCAGTGAGGACTAGGCAGTAGGGGTTAAGTGACTTGTCTAGGATCACACAGGTAGGAAGTGTATGAGTTCAGATTTGAACCCAGGACTCCCAACTCTATCTACTGAGCCACTTAGGTGCCCACTCCATTAACATCTTAAAATACCTAAAATATCCCTAAGAATGCCCCACATTCTTTTGTTGAGCTTTTATAGACATCTCTTCAGAGTTTTATTTTCTTCCTTCATGATCTCATTCTTTTTGGTAATTCAAAAAGAAGAGGTAACCTGGTATGAAAGAGAAAACAGTTCATTGGGAGTTAATGGAGCAGGTTTGAAAATCACTCTGTGGCTATTAGGCTATTAGGTATGGGGAAATAAATACCCTTCAGGTTCCAAATGCCATGTGCTCTTGGAAAGAAGACTGGGAACTATGCTTTCCATAGAAATGTAAAGTAAGAATATTTTAGCTTTTAAAAACAACAACAACAAATAAAAAATAATCTTCTGGACACTTAAGACAAGGAATAATATATACCCAGGAATAAAGAATACTAGTGTAATTTATTTGTTTTATTTGGAGAACAGATGGAAAGACTAGTAAAATGTCTTATGAACTAGTATATTCTTTGTATTTAATTGTCAGAATTAAATGCTAGAATGTTTTTTTTTTTTAAACCCTTACCTTCCGTCTTGGAGTCAATACTGTATATTGGCTCCAAGGCAGTAGAGTGGTTAGAGAGGCTAGGCAATGGGGGTCAAGTGACTTGCCCAGGGTCACACAGTTGGGAAGTGTCTGAGGTCAGATTTGAACCTAGGACCTCTCGTCTCTAGGCCTGGCTCTCAATCCACTGAGCTACCCAGCTGTCCCCTAGAATGTTTTTAATAATATTTGTATGTTTTAAAGAGAAACCAAGGAGTTTGTTGCTTAATTTAAAAAAATTGGATACATATTGGACACATTATGCCTGTTTCTCGACTTTTGTAGGAAAAACTGATTGACTGGGTTTTGGCGTCTTCTTTTGGTTTTTGCTTTGCTTATGGTTTCAGTTGAATATCAGTGATTTGAGTCCTTATTAGTAGGGAGAGGTCCAGCCTTGGCTGCTCAGGAATTTCCTTTACCGAAGTTTCTGGGGTTTTTTGGACCTGTTGAAGGAACTTGGTCAGTTCTTTGTAATAGCAGAGGGTTGTTTTAGACTAGAAACATGAGCCTCAAGAGGTCTTCTAGAAGGACCATTTTAGTTCTGTTTAGAGCAGGTTAGCTTCATTTCAGGTTTAGTTTTTAAACATAGTAATTTTCTTATACTGTCCTCTGTTGGACTGCTAGGAATTTTTTAAAAAGTGACTAAATATACTTAATAAATGCTTGTTTGGAATCTTTGCTTTTAAACTTTCCCAGTTTATTTTACTATCAGCTTTTAATTAAATATATCTATTGATGTGAAATATATTGTTGAAAGAACCTCCTTGTAGTCTGGTAGGCTCTCAACTGTGTCAATCAGTGTAATAGTGAATTGAAACTCTGAAATGAGCACAGTTAGATGAGTTAATACCTGTCACCTAGACATTTATTATATGTTGATGAGAAAAATAAAGTGAAAGATTTTTTTTTTATCTCCCATCTTGGAAATGATGCTGTGTATTGGTTCTAAGGCAGAAGAATGCTAAGGGCTAGGCAATGGGGGTCAAGTGACTTGCCCAGGGTCACACAGCTGGGAAGTGTCTGAGGCCAAATTTGAACCTAGGACCTTCTGTCTCTAGGCCTGGCTCAATCAACTGAGCTACCCAGCTGCCCCCAAGGTGAAAGATTTTATTAAAAAACAAACAAACAAAATGAGAAGATCAGAGTTGCATAAACAGATCCAGAAGACTCAGTTTAATTAAAAAAAAAGATATCTCTTAAATTCCTGTGATATTCAGATAGCAGTGTTAGTATAGAGACAAAAATGCAGCAGTTTATGCTCTTAAGGAGCTTCCATCCTATTGGGTAGATAAAACTGATACATGGATGTTTAATTTCAAATAAAAAAAAAACCTAATAGCACCAACAATAGCAATGCAGAGGAGGTCAGGAAAGATTTAAATTATGTTTAAAGAAGTGTGTAATGGAGAATAACGGCAGTGATGGTGGTGGCCAGTTGGCAGTGGTTTGCTCTGATGTTAGGGCTGCGGTTTTTGCTTGTGTCAGTCCTGCAAGCGGTATCTATACAGGGATTTGAATTATCACCAGAAGCATGCAGAGATTTGGGTTTCTCCAGCAATTTTCTCTGTAGCTCTTGTGATCTTCTTGGACAGTTTAGCCTAACACAGATGGATCTTGATTGCAGAAAATGCTGCCAGGAGGCACAGTTTGAAAACTGAAAGCTGTATGCGGGTGCTACCTGGAAGTATGTGGATAAAAACTAGGGCGGTTCCCCCAAGTCCAGGCGTTTGTCAGGAGTGACAAACCCAAACTCTTCAGGGTATTGCAAATCAAGTATGTTCTTGGTTTGGATCCTATGCTAAAGCTGTTGGATGACAGTGGGAACATTGCTGAAGAACTCAGCATCCTTAAATGGAACACAGATAGTGTGGAAGAATTCTCAGTGAAAAATTAGAACGTATATAAAATATGTTTTCAGTTTTGTCATATCATTTATTTTCTTCAGTAAATTTTCAATATTAATCATTGTAACCTTTGTTCACCTTTGGGGGGATTAATTCCCTGCCAAAAGGTTGTGTGTACTTTCTACTTTGAACCAAAAGTTTCTACATTGCACATGATCTTGAACAAGTTGACCAACTGTACAGTCTGCTTTTGATCTATTCCCTCTCTTGTCTGTTGTTCCCTCTGATGAGATGCTTTATAACAAACTTGGAGTTAATTATGCAAATACTAGAATTTGTTATATTTGTACCAGTTCTACACAAAATGGGGAGGAGGTGGGTGAATAAGGAAACCATGTCTTGTCTGTATGCTATGCTCCTTCTTTATAAGCAATGACTAGAAGTCACCAGCAAATATAATATACTGTGCAAATGACGTCTTCATTTTTGTGATACCCCAGCTTTATTTTTAATAGAAATACTGTAGTTTATAATTGTGCCTACTTTCAGCATTTGTAGCATTTTGTGAAACACTCCAAGAAGTGCACGTTAGTGATGATCTCACAGAAAGCCCTGAGAGGGCTTGTGTAAATCTGATGTTTAGTGTATTCTTTCCAATGTTTGACTTTGCTACAGTGAATGAGTCAAGAAAAGAGTAATTTATTAAACTGAACTAGAATAAAAAAATTTTCAACCTCTGTCTCAAAAAAAAAGTGTGTGATATTTTATTTATTTATTTATTTTTAAACCCTTATCTTCTGTCTTAGAATCAATACAAAGTATTGTCTCCAAGGCAAAAGAGTGGTAAGGGGTAATTTCAACTCCAAATCTATAATCTTGATTGCAATACCCACAAATTGTATAGACTAACTCAGTGGGAAAAAAAGTTGAATAAAATTGAACCAAGATCAAAACCTATACTAGTCTTTTTCTTTTACCAAGCTTTAATAAATGCTTATTTGATGAATGGAAGCAAATATTACCTGTAGAGTTCATATCTGGACTTATTTTTGCAAGAAGATTCTAATCTTTTCATAAGCATTTATCTGAAAATTAACAATTAATGTGTAAAGTTCTTAAATAGTTTTTCTCTTGGAAGGTTATACTCTTGTGCAATTTTATTTAATACTTATTTGTCTAGAAGAGCTTTTCTTCTTATATATATCAGTATGTAAATTACCTAAGGTAGTTCCACCTACTGACAGGAAGTAGAGATTGCAAGCATGGCTCAGATTCCTGCCTATCTCAAATAGCTTCTGTTTACAAAGAGTCTTACCAAGCTCACACAGCTTACAGCTTTAGGATATCTTTTCTTACTTCCAGTCCTGGTTTTTTTTTTTTTTTTTGTATTGATTGGATACATTGCAGCTGTAAGCTTTAGTATTCTCCAGATTCAGAAGGGGAGATTCAGCTCCCTACACCCCCTTGTCATTTTTGCTTGTCTAGTCTCTGCAACACACTGTAGTATTTAAATTAGTTGTGGGGCTTAAATTGTTGTAGATAAAAGAGTGGGAGCCATAAACCGTAGTATTTAAATTAGTTGTGGGGCTTAAATTATTGTAGATAGTCACCATAAACTGTGAGATTTAAAATGGTTGAGGTCTTAAAATGTAGTGATTAAAATAGTGGAAGATATAAATTGTGATAGATATAAGAGAGGGTGAGTAAATTTGACCGCAGAAATATGTTTCACTACAGTGTCTTGGGTTTTAAAATCAAATATAAGGTGGTCGCCAGGGAAATATTCCCAATTATTCAAATACCCAAGTCAATTGGGTTTTATAGAGATTTTAATTAACAATACAATGAGTAATCAAAGAAAGAGAGAGAGAGAGAGAGAGTAAGAAATAAATAAGTATGAAGGGCTTCAAGCCAATATAGCCTAGATCTGAGCCTTAAGAGAGAAATCAGTCAGTTTTTTTTTATTACTCACCATAAGATCTGTCTAAATAAGGATTTCTAATGACACCAGGCCAGCAGCATCTCAGCTGCTTTGCCCAGCTCCCTCCTCCATCTGAATGTTTCGGAATCAGTCTCCTCAGAATGAGTCTCTCCAATCTGAATGTTTCAGAATGACTTCCGAGCTCTTCCCTGAGCTCTAATTTTTAAGGGTAAAATCTTCTCTGTCACCTTCCCTAAGTCCTTACATCTACCAATCACTGTAGATGTTTCTAAAGGACCACCCATTTTGAATTCACAGCTGAGTAGTTTTAATCTCTTTAGTAAGTCAGGAAAAAAATGCTGCTGTGTTGACAAATTTCACTAGAAAAAACCTCTGAATAAGTTATCACCCTTTTAGGTTTAAGTAGTTTACAAGTTGCCCCACCTTTATAGGTACTTAGTATCCCATTGTATCAATTCTAAAACAGTCATGACTCAAAGAACTTCCTGTCCCTTCCATAAGCATGGATCAAAGTACTTTTCATTGTTCTCAAGGAGCTCTCTGTCCTAAAGCAGTCCTAAGTAGGGTGGAGTAGAGATATTCCCAAGGCAAGGAGCCCCCACACTCAAGTAGAGTTCTCACCATCTGCTAGGGAATTTTTTTAAGTAGAAGATTCCCCAATGGGGGAAACCCCTAACATTCATAATTCTGAGAAATTTTGAGGTTTACAACACCCAATATGGGATTTGTCCACACTATTCTCAGTGCATGTATGGGAAACTGCAGAGGTGTGATCAAAGGAATCTAAATGGATGATGATACTTAGGAGGGGAAGGAATCTTAATGAGATCTGGAAGTGAATTTTTAAGCCTTTTCAGACTCCATTGCTTTAGTGATGTTAACTCTTTCAGTTTCCCAAATATTGAACAAATCTTTATTGGAATTGGAGAAAAGTACTCTTGAATTCCATGCCTATATCCTGTCAAGCTTATTGTATTTGTTGAGTGTTTGCTTTAAAATTCAATTTTGTTTTTTAAGTTCACATATTAATCTGATCTAAACTATTCTGTTACACTGAATCATTTTCAGCTGCTGTGTTTTGACTATTAGCTATATGTTCTGTTACATTGTCTTTATTTGTACCTCCCCTATAAATGGACTAGAGAAAATACCATTGCAAAAAATCCATTGCCAACTTGTGCAAGCCCTTTTCAATGACAAAACGATAGGTCCTTATGAATGCTGGATTTGTCACCAGATCTATTGAGGTCACATGTTGCCTTAATGGTATTTTGTGCCTTTTTGCCTTTCTTAATTGTTACATAGATGATGATGGATGGACTCCATCAAACTGTTTACAACCTATATATAACCTTTGAAGAATTTAATGAGCTAAATATCTCAATTGATTTTAAGGGGTCTGCAGAAATGGTTTTTAGATATCTAGTAGCATCCCTACCTATGACTGATCATTTGCCTGCCTCTGAGTTGTTTGTAACAAGAGGTAAGGGTCCTTTTAGTAGTTGAAGTGAAGTGCAATAGCACTTTTGTATTTTCCCATCTCTGCATTTATTAAAAAATGTAATGGATGAGACATCTGAAGTGATTTTCACTATTTAGTCATTGGCTCCACATTGAAATTGGTTGGACATATTGGAGACAGGTTTTTTATGCTGTTATAGTCTCATACCAGAGGGAGGGATTTGATTGAAAAGGGATTTGGATACCTTGTGAATGGATTATAATCTCATCTGGGAGGTGTGAGGGATTTTCCTGGGAAGCCTAATAGTTTCTGAATGGTTTTTATATTTGTAACTCTTCAGCTTACTCTACCCTCCCACCAGAATGATCTAAATTCTTGGTGACATTTTAAATCCAAAAGGTTTTCATTAGTAGTACAGAGGTTTGTGTTTTTTCTGGTTTCTTCTACCAAAATTTGGAATGATGACAGTAATAGACTTTGTTAAAAATATCTCAGCCAAGGTTGAAAGATTGGCTAGATCTGTCTTGTGACAAGTATCCATGAGTTTCAAAGTTTTTTTTTTTTTTAGTCACACAGCAACTCATGTGTATCCTAATAATAGAGGGTTTGTTTGATATTGTCATTAAATGAGCTATTATGATTTTTGGGAATTTTGGTATTTCTTTGAATGTGCATTACCTCTTGTACTACTGTTTTATAAAGATATTACTTGGTGAAAATCATTTGCACTCACACTCTACATCATGGCCAAGTTAAAAAAGAAATGGATCTCATTTTTTGGCGAGAAACCTTTGTATTCTACCTCTCCTGGGCTAACACAGTGTGCCACTGATTGTAACTTATGTATTTTTGATTTTTAAAACATTTATTATTATTTTTTTCTCTTGCATGTGGAATATAGTATTTGAGTTTTATTTTTTCTCTCATTTTTTGTACTTGAAGCACATGTTACCAGTATTACAGGTTTTTTTGATTTTGCTCTAAGGTAATGTCCATTAAAATGTCCATTAGCCCAAATGTCAATGTATACCCAAAAGCTTTGGACTATGGAAACAGTGCCATTGCTTTTTTAAAATTATGGGACTTTGATTAATAATTGTGTTTGATTCCAGGATAAGGGAGCACATATGAACCTGCATAGGGCCAATTGAGGACATGGTCAAAGAGACCAACCAATCTTGGTGGGATTGATGACATTCTGCACCAAGATAGGAGGACTTGAACTTGCTTGAGGTTCAAGGTTGCAGCTGTTTGACATATGTTAGATGCAGGACTTCCCCTTCCCACATTCTACCAAGCATCTCCCTTTGCCTGCCATCCTGGCTTCCCTATCCCTGAGAGAAAAGGTAAAACCAGACCAGGGAATGCTATTTCCCATTTGCTGCTAAAATCTATTCCCTTTTTTGTTTTTCATAGTGTGGAAACTTTCTGTAGTACTGCCTGTTAATTGGGTAAGTGCATAATTGCTACTACAGGCTTGTGTGACATAAGTCATTTAAATAGGGCCCTGATTCAAGGACCTGTTATAGGCTTATTGTCCTATGCTTAGAATTTTTACAAGAGACTTTAATATTTTATATTTTACCCAGAAGTTATTTTTCTCTTTTATTTGGATTTTCTGATATTTTTGATTTTCTTATGGCAATTGATTCATATACCTCATAACTCAGCCATCCACCCTGAGTGATCCATGTGTTTATCAACACCCTCCTCAGGGAGGATTGTATTATTATCCTATTTTTTTGAATGTACACTCTTATGCAAAATGGGACTGCCCCATAACTGATTTTTTGTAAATATAGTAATCATTGTTTTTTGTTCTTTTTCTCTTTTATTTCCCTTTTATCCCTCAAATTATTGCAATTTCCATTTAGAAAATGCAATATTCCATAGACCTATAGTTAAAGTTATAAGTTTATTATGTTTAAATGATCTATTGAGGCTACTAGTCTCCCAAAGGATCACAGGGGAAGAATGTGTAAATAAAAGTTTGTACCCTTGAACTACATTTCCCAGTATCCCTTTCCCTTCATCCTCATATTAAGTTCTTGCATTGTATCGATAAAGTTGTGTGTAACTCTGCCCCTCACTCTCTCTTCTCCCATGTACATAGCTGGGAAAGCTAGCTTTACTCAGGCTTTTACTTTTGTCTTTTTATTCCTTCACTTCAAGTAATTATTAGTAAATCTTATAAAAATATAATACTTGAGAATTGGACATTAATTTTTAATCTTACATTTTGAAATATCTGAGGTTAGATTGAAATCAGGACTTATTCCTTAATTAATAGTTGGCATAAAGAAATTAATAATAATAAATTGAGAAAAGAGATAGATGAGACTCACAGAGTTCATAGCATCATAGATTTAGGGTACAAAGGGACCTTTGAGGCAACCTAGTTCAACTTCTTCACTTTATAGATAAAGAAACTAAGGTCCAAGGATGTAGTATCAGAGAAAGACTTTGAAAGTAATTTTCTGATTCTTAATCCAGCACTGTCCCCTCTGTCTAACCGCCTCTCTTCTATTGTCATTAAAAATTCAAGTCAAGTATGTTTATAAAGTATCATGGTACCAATAGACCAATAGAGGTGATCTAATGAATTTGGATGAAAAAAAAAAAGACATCTTTAATTTCACTGACTTCTAACTGAAATTTAGCATTTCCTTCAATTATTTAAAAGCATTATTCTGAAGTTAATCTGAAAAGGAATCCATTCATAGACTTCACCAGACTGCCAAATGGGGTCCTTGACACAGAAAAAGACTAAGAACACTTAGAGAGAGAAGCTGAGGAAGTTAGCTATGTTCTCACTTATTCAAAAATGGTAGCCCCAGATCCCCACAAAAAAGGAAGATTAAAAAAGAACAGAGAATAGTGCACGGAAAGCCTAGAGAGGAAGTGGAGAGTACACCTGCTGAGATGGAATCCTCCTGCCTTGGAGTTTCTGAGTTTTCAATGACTCATAGATGTTCCTTCCCTTTGTGTCTCCCAGCCACCCTTCCACACCATCTCCCAGCCACCCTTCCACACCATCTCCCAGCCAGGGTGAATTAAGGTCATGGAGTTTTGTGAGGCTTTCTTATCTCCCCAACGGACCATGTGCAGGATTAAGTCTAGACATTTCATTCCTGCAGCGTGCTCTCCTTTTCATCCCCTCATTCTCCCACCAACATAGAAATAAGGAAGTGAGGAAGGAAACAAGTGTTTGTTAATAGCCTACTAAGTGTCAATCTGATCTCATTCACAGCAACCTTGAGAGGAAGGTGCTATCAATAAAACATTTGTTAAGCAGCTACTATGTGTCAGCCATGGCACTAAGTGTGTGTGTATATGTGTCCCTGCCACGGAGGAACTTTCCCCACTTTACCCTTGAGGGTAAGGGGAAACTGAAGCAAAACTGTAACAATTAAAATTAGTTTCTCTGCTAAAAGTATTATATTTTTAGAGGTTTATTAAAGATTAAGAAATAAAGAAAATACAAAATAAGAAAAAGCACGTGCAACCTACATTTTGCCTGCTAGGCAGAGAGCCACATGTGCCTAGAAGCATAAGCTGAGAGAGAGAGAGAGAGAGAGAGAGAGAGAGAGAGAGAGAATGAAGTAGGCGGAGAGTCAGTTTAAATACAAATTGTGTTCTTGCACTCAGGTGAGGACTCAGGGTGATATTATAGGGAATTCTGGGAACTATCAAGAACTTCTGGGATTTGAAGTCTGGGGTTCAAATTTCCATTTTACAGAATGCAATTAAAGGACTTGCCAAGTTGTCACAAAAGACAGCTTTTAAATGCTGGAGTCAGGATTTGAACTGAGCTTTTCCTGACTCCAGGCCCAGCAACCTTGAAAGACACAAGAAATTGGAGGAGACAGATGACTAAAGTGACCCAGCAAATTTTCTAAAGGCTAGTTTGGGGAAGGGGTGATCAGAGTAGCACAGGCTAGTTAATGATGGATTAAAAAGAGTAAGGGAACCTGCCCCTGTGATTTTGAGTATTTTATGTCCCCAAAATAAAGTCAGATCTTTGATTTGGGAATTTCAGTTAGCACCCCATCAGGGCAGAGGAAATCCTCAGAAAAACTTTCTCAGTGTTGCTCAAGAACTATTCTCTTTGAGAAACTACTCCTCACTAAAAGACCCCATCCACTTCGAGTTGAAATAAGCACATATCTTATGGGGTGATTCTTTCATGAGCCATTCTGTGTTGTTTAGTTTTGTTGTTGTCTTTTTTGTCTTATTTTACTGTTTTTCTCCTCTATAATCTATTTATTATTATTTCTTTAGTGAGCCACGTGGATGAGTGGGCCTGTGGGCCAGATAGAATTTCTGTCAACTTCTGTGAAGTCAGACATTTGCAGATGAGACTTTTTGGCTTGTAGGTAGTTTTTTTTTAAACCCTTACATTCTATTGTCTTAGAATCAATACTAGTATTGGTTCCATGGCAGAAGAGTGGTAAGGGCTAGGGAATGGGGGTCAAGTGACTTGCCCAGGGTCACACAGCTAGGACGTGTCTGAGGCCAGATTTGAACCCAGGACCTCCCAATTCTAGACCTGACTCTCAATCTGCTGAGCTACTCAGTTGCCCACTTAGAGGTAGTTTTCTCACAAAGAAAAAATAAAAATAAACAAAACATTTGAGTTAGCCACATGCAAGTTGAGAGAAGAAAATGTTTTTACAAATATAGGTGCTTCCTTTCTCAACAAAGGGTTCAAGATTATTGTAGCCTTGGCAGAGACCTGTCTAAAAGATAGGGAGGAATAACTTTGCTGAGAGAAATTTGTGTTAAAATAAGGTATTTGTCTTTCCAGATGAGAACCTAGGTAGTTTTGGATGTATCTAAGTGATTTGTATTGTTTTTTAATTCATTCATGAGCTCTGCTGCCTTTGAGGGCATTTTTAAAAGTTGTTCATTTGATAAAATTGTCTGAGTCACAAAAGAGATCTGCACAATTTCAAATTGTTCTTAGATAAATTAGCTGATCAGCAAGAGAATTAAGAATAGTCAAGCAACAGAATCTGTAAAGACTACATTTCAGAATTTTTTCACTCATCAACTATTAATATCTTCAAAAGAATTAGCCATATTTAAGGAAAAATCCAGTTAGGGTCTTTGATTTTTGATGCTATAGAATTTAGAGTTCAAAATTGGTAACAATAGGCTATATGTTAGATAAAGAAAAATCGCTTTCAAAAATTTAAAAATGATAGTTAGCCTTCTCTTTCAATATTGTTGTAAATATAATGTATATAAACTTTGAAATATGTGTTTTATAAATAAGTCTTATAGAGCAGGAAGGAAGGAAGTCCTTGGCGACTGAGCTGAGAGGTTTGTAATAACAGTATGACAGAGGAAACAATTGTCTTGGTCAAAACTTCACTAAAGCAACTATGGCAGGAAGGAATGCTAAGCTCCTGGACAATTAGTATGATCTGAAATGCCTTCCCTCACATGGGCTCTGTTCTCTTATCCAACCTCTCCTTTCTGCCAAATCATAGAACCTTTATTAACAGGAGCACTAGTTTGTAAGTCTAAGGCAAAGAAGCAGAATCCTCTAGTCTGTGGAAAAAAATAAGGGGCACAAAATTAAATGGGATCCTCAGGTTCAGTGTTTTTCATACAAAAGGACTTGCTTTTGTCAAAACCCGCTATTTCTGTTCTATTTGTTCCTTTACTTTTGATCTATATTTATTCTTTTCTCCTAAGAGAGACCCAGAGAAAGTAATGACAGAAAAGTTTGAAAATAACAGTGAGAGCTTAAAAGCTGAAAGAAAATGAAGGGGATTCTGTAATCTAAAAAGCCATTATTTGTGCTTTGTACCAGTCTGCTTTATTTATCTATTAGTCCTAGCTTATGCCTTGGTCTGAGAAGTCAAAAAGGAAAAAGATTGACAAAAACAAAAATGAAAACTTTTAAAATCATCATAACAATAAAAATGATAATGATATCTTTTTATGTCCTCTTTCCTCTTATTCAATGCTGGCTACATTAAAAAAGAACAGAATTGAAGAACAGACATTAAATGAATGAGAAACTAATCATATGGCAAAGAGAAATACTTCTTGGATTTTCTAAATTATTTGTTTCAAAAGCAAAAAAATGGATATGTTATTTTAAAAAATAAATCTTAGAAGATAGGGCGGAGTCAAGATGGCTGCTTAGCAAGCTGCAAAAGTTCAGACCTCTTAGAAGACCCTTACTTACTGATTACAGACTGAATGCTCCTAGGACACCGAAATTCAAGCTGAGCAACAGGACAGAGGAGGGGAACCCTCCTTCTGGATTTAAATAAAAAGGTACGCCCCCCAAAATCCAGAACCCGAGAATACTCGGGTCTAAGGGGAAGTCAGAGGGAAGGTCCCAGGACCCCTCCCCCCCAACACAGAGGGTGAGCCCCCAGCAGCAGCAGGAACCTCTGAGCGGGCAAAGGTACTGGTTTGGAGGGTCTACATTGTGAGCAGCAGGGGTGCTGGGCACCGAGCATCCAGGGTGTACAGCGTGGAGGAAGCCAGGGAAAGACCGGGGCCGTGGCTGGGTCCCTCCATCAGGCTCCAGTCTCACCATTGCCTCGGGGCACATCCAGACCAATCCAGTTGAACCTAATCCCATCAGGACTCCTCAGAGCTCAGGGAGGCGGACAAAGGCACTGGGGAACCTTGCGGACAGCGAAGAAGCAGCTGGAGAGAACTGAAGAGAGCCTGGGTGGCCCAGCCTTCCAGGAGTCTTAGGTCTCAGAGCACATACAGCCCAACCCAGTTGAACTTAATCCAATCAAAAGCCTCCAGAGGACAGGGAAGCTAACATTCCTCCCCTAGAGACTGAACCAAGAGATCTGATAAAGCTCCAAGAGGGGAGACTGACAGCCCCAAAACCAAACAAAAAAATGAGAGGAGCAAGAGCACAGACAAATAAGGGGAGCAAAGAAGGGGTAAAGCTGAGCAAACAACAGAAAAAGAAGAAAGAAACTACAATAGACAGTTTCTGCACAGGTAATGAGCAAAGAGGGATCGAAACAGAGGGGGTGGGATCAGCAAAGGAAAAATCAGAAATCCCAGCGAATTGGATACAGGCTTTGGAAGAACTCAAAATGCAATTCAAAACACAATTAAGAGAGGCTGAAGACAATTGGGCAAAGAACTTAAAAACTAAGATAAGTCATCTGGAAATAGAGGCAATTGAACTAAAACGAGAAAATAATGTCTTGAAAGCCAAAATCAACCAGCTGGAAAATGAGGCAAAGGAGATGAAAGATGAGGCAAAGCTGATGAAAGATGA
This sequence comes from Monodelphis domestica, assembly GCF_027887165.1. NCBI lineage: Eukaryota > Metazoa > Chordata > Mammalia > Didelphimorphia > Didelphidae > Monodelphis > Monodelphis domestica. The sequence continues at coordinate 263,513,380 of NC_077232.1, read as the reverse complement.
GGCAAAGAAGATGAAAGATGACCTCCAAAGAAAATCCGATCAAAAGGAAAAGGACGACCAAAAAAATAAGGATGAAATCTAGTCTTTAAGGACCAGAATACAACAACTAGAATCAAGTGACCGCACAAGGCAGCAGGACACTATAAAACAAAACCAAAAGAATGAAAAAATTGAGGAAAATATGAAGCATCTCATTCACAAAACAGAGGATTTAGAAAATCATTCAAGGAGAGACAATTTAAGAATCATTGGCCTACCAGAAGACCATGACAAAAGAAAAAGCCTGGACATTATTTTACAGGAAATTATTAAAGAAAACTGCCCTGATATTCTAGAACAAGAGGGAAAAGTGGAGATTGATAGGATCCACAGATCACCTCCTGTACTTAATCCCCAACTGACAACTCCCAGGAATGTTATAGCCAAATTCAAGAACTATCAGACCAAAGAAAAGATATTACAAGCTGCCAAGAAGTCATTCAGATGCCAAGGAACCACAGTGAGGATAACTCAGGATCTGGCTGCATCCTGTAAAAAATAGACTCAAATACAGGACTACAATCCCCATGAGCCTTTGCTCCACTTCCCCAGAATGCCTTGTAATCTCACCTGGGCCGAGATCGAGAAGGTATTTAAGTTGATTCAAAGGCTTTTTTTTTGTTCGGCTGTTTTGGACTTCAGTTTTGGAGCAGAGGCAGTCTCTTCCATGATGTGAGGTTATTTTGTCTAGGCCTCTAGCCTAGGCACATGTTTCTTACTTGTATATTTTTTTAATCTTTAACCTTTAATAAACCTCTAAAAAATATAATACTCCTTGCAGAGAGAAACTAATTTCTACCTGCCTCAGTCTCCCCATATTCCTAAATTTTAATCTTTACAATCCACACTGAAAAAAAGAAAGGCATGGAATATGATATTCCAGAAAGCAAGGGAACTAGGTCTACAACCAAGAATCAACTACCCAGCAAAACTGACTATACTCTTACAGGGGAAAGTATGGTCATTCAACAAAATAGAAGAATTTCAAGAATTTGTAAAGAAAAGACCAGACCTGAATAGAAAATTTGATGTACAAGTACAGAACTCGAGAATCATCAAAAGGTAATTAAAAAAGAGGGGGAAAAAAGAGAAACAAAACAAAACAAAAGAAAAAAATTTAAGAGACTCAATAAGTTAAAATGATATATATCCCTATAAGAAAAGAGGTCATTGGTAACTCTTAAAAATTGTTGTTATTACTGGGCAGCAAAAAGAAGTACACTTAGAGGGAACAGTGACAAACTATATAGGATGAAAGGACATGACATAAATAGGTATATAGATATATGCATGCAAAAATACATACATATGAGTATGCATATATCTATACATATATATAACTAGAGCTTAAAATAGGTTAATATTAAAAGAAATGGGAAAAGAAACAAATGGGGGTAAATTTATACATCATAAAGAAGCTCATGGTGGGAGGGAGGAGAGCATCAATATACTGGAAGGGTAAAGAGGTTGGAGACAGGAAATACTCAACTTTTACATGCTTTGAAATTGATTCAAAGAGGGAAAAACAATCCAATCCATTGGGGGCAGAGAATAGATTTGCGCCCAATAAGGGAGTAGAAGGATAACAAATGGTCTGGTGGGGAGGGAAGTAGTACAAGAGAGGGAGGGGGTGGGGGGTTAATTTTAGAAAGACTACAGGGATAATAAGTGGGGGGGGGAATAAAAAGGGAGGGGGGTAGAAAGGGAAGTAAAATAAGGGTGGGAACTAGGGGGACTGTTTAAAATCAAACATTGGTGTAAAAGGAAATAGTGAAAGAAGAAAAGGCAGGAACAGGTGCAGAAATCAATATGCTGGGAAATACACAGCTAGTAATCATAACTCTGAATGTGAATGGAATAAACTCACCCATAAAACACAAGTGAATAGCAGAGTGGATTAGAATCCAAAACCCTACCATATGCTGTCTACAAGAAACACACATGAGGCAGGTAGATATACATAGGGTGAAAGTAAGAGGGTGGAGCCAAATCTATTGGGCATCAACTGACAAAAAGAAGGCAGGAGTCACAATCATGATATCAGACAAAGCCAAAGTAAAAATAAATCTAGTTAAAAGAGATAGGGAAGGTAATTACATCCTGATAAAAGGCAGTATAGACAGTGAGGAAATATCTGTACTCAACATGTATGCACTAAATGGCATAGCATCCAAATTTCTAAAGGAGAAATTAGAGGAACTCAAGGAAGAAATAGATAGAAAAACTATACTAGTGGGAGACCTGAACCTTCCTCTGTCTGAACTAGATAAATCAAACCAAAAAATAAATAAGAAAGAGGTAAGAGAAGTGAATGAAATCTTAGAAAAATTAGAGTTAGTAGACATGTGGAGAAAAATAAATAGGAACAAAAAGGAATATACCTTCTTTTCTGCAGCAATGGTACATTCACAAAAATTGACCATGTATTAGGGCATAAAAACATTGCAAACAACTGCAAAAGAGCAGAAATAATAAATGCAACTTTCTCAGATTACAATGCAATGAAAATAATAATTAGTAAGGGAACATGGAGAGGTAAATAAAAAATTAATTGGAAATTAAACAATGCAATTCTCCAAAACCTGTTAAAGAACAAATCATAGAAACAATAACTTCCTTGAAGAAAATGACAATGATGAGACATCCTTTCAAAACCTATGGGATGCAGCCAAAGCAGTACTCAGGGGGAAATTTATATCCTTGAGTTCATATATTAACAAATTAAGAAGGGCAGAGATCAATGAATTGGGCATGCAAATTAAAAAATTAGAAATTGAACAAATTAAAAATCCTCAGATGAAGACTAAATTAGAGATCCTAAAACTCAAAGGAGAAATTAATAAAATTGAAAGTCAAAGAACTATTGATTTAACAAATAAGACTAGAAGCTGGTACTTTGAAAAAACAAATAAAATAGACAAAGTACTAGTGAGTCTAATTAAAAAAGAAAAGAAATAAACCAAATTGACAGTATCCAAGATGAAAAAGGAGACCTCACCTCTAATGAAGAGGAAATTAAGGCAATTATTAAAAACTACTATGCCCAATTATATGGCAACAAATATGGCAATCTAGGTGATATGGATGAATACTTACAAAAATATAAATTGCCTAGACTAAAAGAGGAAGAAATAAATTACCTTAAGAACCCCATATCAGAAAAAGAAATTGAACAAGCCATCAAAGAACTCCCTAAGAAAAAATCTCCAGGTCCAGATGGATTCACAAATGAATTCTATCAAACATTAAAAAGAACAACTAATCCCAATATTAAATAAACTATTTGACAGAATAAGCCAAGTAGGAGTTCTACCAAATTCATTTTACGACACAAACATGGTACTGATCCCAAAGCCAGGCAGGTCAAAAACAGAGAAAGAAAACTATAGACCAATCTCCTTAATGAATATAGATGCAAAAATCTTAAATAGGATACTAGCAAAAAGACTCCAGCAAGTCATCACAAGGGTCATCCACTATGACCAGGCAGGATTCATACCAGGAATGCAAGGATGGTTCAATATTAGGAAAACCATCCACATAATTGACCATATCAACAAGCAAACTGACAAAAATCACATGATTATGTCAATAGATGCAGAAAAAGCCTTTGATAAAACACAACACCCATTCCTATTGAAAACACCAGAAAGTATAAGAATAGAAGGGTCTTTCCTAAAAATAATAAACAGTATCTATCTAAAACCATCAGCCAACATCATCTGCCATGGGGATAAACTAGAAGCCTTCTCAATAAGATCAGGAGTAAAACAAGGATGCCCATTATCACCTCTATTATTTAACATTTGTACTAGAAACACTAGCAGTAGCAATTAGAGAAGAAAAAAAAATTGAAGGTATTAAAATTGGCAATGAGGAGACCAAGCTATCACTCTTTGTGGATGATATGATGGTTTACTTAAGGAATCCTAGAGAATCAACCAAAAAGTTACTCGAAATAATCAACAACTTTAGCAAAGTTGCAGGATACAAAATAAACCCGCACAAATCATCAGCATTTCTATATATCTCTAACCCATTTCATCAGCAAGAATTAGAAAGAGAAATACCATTTAAAATCACCCTACATAATATAAAATACTTGGGAATCTATCTGCCTAGACAAACACAGGAACTATATGAACACAACTACAAAACACTTTCCACACAGTTAAAACTAGATCTAAACAATTGGAAAAACATTGATTGCTCATGGGTGGGATGAGCTAACATAATAAAAATGACAATCCTATCCAAATTAATTTACTTATTTAGTACCATACCTATTGAACTACCCAAAAAACTTCTTTACTGAATTTGAAAAAACCATAAATAAGTTCATTTGGAAGAACAAAAGATCAAGGATATCCATGGAAATCATGAAAAAAAAAATGCAAAGGAAGGAGGACTTGCAGTCCCAGATCTCAAACTATAGTATAAAGCAGTGGTTATCAAAACAATTTGGTACTGGCTAAGAGACAGAAAGGAGGATCAGTGGAATAGACTTGGCATAAATGATCTCAGCAAGACAGTTTATGACAAACCCAAAGACCCCGGCCTTTGGGACAAAAATCCATTATTTGATAAAAACTGCTGGGAAAATTGGAAGACAGTGTGAGAGAGATTAGGTTTGGATCAACACCTCACACCCTACACCAAGATAAATTCAGAATGGGTGAATGACTTGAACATAAAGAAGGAAACTATAAGTAAATTAGGTGAACACAGAATAGTATACATTTCAGACCTTTGGGAAGGGAAAGATTTTAAAACCAAGCAAGACTTAGAAAGAATCACAAAATGTAAAATAAATCATTTTGACTACATCAAATTAAAAAGTTTTTGTACAAACAAAACCAATGTAACTAAAATCAGAAGGGAAGCAACAAATTGGGAAACAATCTTCATAAAAACCTGTGACAAAGGTTTAATTACTCAAATTTACAAAGAGCTAAATCAATTATACAAAAAATCAAGCCATTCTCCAATTGATAAATGGGCAAGGGACATGAACAGGCAGTTCTCAGCCAAAGAAATTAAAACTATTCATAAGCACATGAAAAAATGTTCTACATCTCTTATAATCAGAGAGATGCAAATCAAAACAACTCTGAGGTGCCACCTCACACCCAGCAGATTGGCTAACATGACAGCTATGGAAAGTAATGAATGCTGGAGGGGATGTGGCAAAGTAGGGACACTAATTCATTGCTGGTGGAGTTGTGAATTGATCCAACCATTCTGGAGGACCATTTGGAACTATGCCCAAAGGGCGCTAAAAGATTGCCTACCTTTTGACCCAGCCATAGCATTGCTGGGTTTGTACCCCAAAGAGATAATAAGGAAAAATACTTGTACAAGAATATTCATAGCTGCTCTCTTTGTGGTGGCCAAAAATTGGAAAACGAGGGGATGCCCTTCAATTGGGAAATGGCTGAACAAATTGTGGTATATGTTGGTGATGGAATACTATTAAGCTCAAAGGAATAATAAAGTGGAGGAATTCCATGGAGACTGGAACAACCTCCAGGAAGTGATGCAGAGCAAAAGGAGCAGAACCAGGAAAACATTGTACACAGAGACTGATACACTGTGGTACAATCGAAGGTGATGGACTTCTCCATTGTTGTCAATGCAATGACCCTGAACAATCTGCAGGGATCTAAAAAACACTATCTACAAGCAGAGGATAAACTGTGGGAGTAAAAACACTGATGAAAAGCAAGTGCTTGACTGCAGGGTTGGAGGGGATATGACTGAGGAAAGACTCTAAATGAACACTAATGCAGATACCAACAATATGGAAATGGGTTCAAATCAAGAACACATGTGATACCCAGTGAAATCGCGCATTGGCTATGGGAGAGGTGGTGGGAGTGGGGGAGGGAAGAAAAGAAAATAATCTTTGTTTCCAATGAATAATGTTTGGAAATGACCAAATAAAATAATGTTACAAAAAGTCCTTAAGACAAAAATAAATTAAATGCAATTTTAAAAATAAAAGTCCTTAAAGCACCAAAAAAAAAAAATCTTAATCTTGAATTGTGCTAAACCTAGAAAACTTTCAGGTTCTGAATATGGAAATCATAATTTAGTATTTGCAAAATGTCCATCAGACATCATAGGATTATATAGATGCCTTTGTATATTATTGATAATGCTTTTTATTTAGTCCTTATTCTTAAATTTTGGTACCCAGTGTGATCTTATCTTCCATGGGTGGCCTGGTCTTTCTTCTGTCCTCACTATTTATATGGCACAACCATTCATTCTCTTTATGTTTAGAACGTTTGGACTATCAATGACTCCTTCCTGTCCCTTAATTCTCATACCAAATCATTGATCAGGACCTTTTGGTTACATCTTGGCCATGTCTCTTACATTCATTTATTCTCTACTCACTTAACCCCAAAGGACTTCAGTTTTCTTACTTGTGAAATGAGAGTATTGGATTAAGGTTCCTTCTAGAACTATAGTGCTGTAATGCTGCATAAATTATATATTTTTAAATATAAATTTTATTTAAAATATTTTTCCAGTTTCATATCTGCATAAATTATAGTGTTAGCTTTATATATGATAAAATTATAAACAGTTTGTTGAATTTTTAGAAAAGCCTTTATCGTATAGTCATTAGTGTAAGAAGAAATTTAATTAATCTTAATCACTTCTAAGGATTCCTCTATAATAGTTTGATAATAGCTATAAGTGTGATTTAAATAAGCCATAATAGGGATTGGAATAGTCATATTAAGGGCTTCTGAAATGATGAAAGTACTTGTACACTTCCCCTTATTTTCTCCTTGCCATACACTCTAGAGGATGTGACGTGAGGAAACTGGGCCCCTAGTCCTGTAGTGTCATAACCAAGTGACCTGAGCAGGGAAAGGAGAAAAGGGGAACAGGTCATCCTCTATTACTGGAATTTATCAACTATTTCAACAAAATGTCCCCAAATCCACTTTAGGAATATGTTCTGAATATTTGCTATTGTAAATTACCTCTCTTAAGCAGTTATCCAAAGTCTATAAAACCCATGACACAGTGTTTGGCTTGGGTATTTGGTCCAATTCTTTTTATTTCTTTCACTAGATGCCCCCATCCCAGCATGTAAAAACCTAACACTTGGATTCAAAAGATTTAATACTGGGCTCAGAATTGGAGACATGTAACATTTGGAGAAGGATGTGGATTTTTTTTTTTTATATGGCATGATACATTTACTATTCATGAGATTTTTTTTAAAGATGAGAAGTTGTCAGGTAACTTTTTTCTCTTTGTTTAAGCAAGAAGATATAATTATGAAATCATAAATATTGAGAGACTGAAAGAGACTTGACAAGTGGTCTTGAGTCCAGCTCCTTTGGTCCTATACCATAGTATACATTGTATCCACCCCCTCTCCAATGAGTCAAGTGTTACACATTCCCCCCCCCCCCCCCCATTTTCTCAGGGACTAAGATTGCTCATAATAAATGTTAAATAGTCAATTTTGGTTTTCTTCCCATCTACACTGTGCATATTAATTTCTTAATCTTTACCTTTATAAAAATAACTGATAATGACGAGCTACATAAAATTTGATTGTAAAATGATACCAAAACTGTTTGGATACTTTTGATAGATGTAATCAAAAGTATCTTCAGTGATGAAGTGAAACTCAAATATGAGCATCCCTTCAGGGCCAGGCACAAGGACTCTAAAGAGACTCATTATAAAAATAAATACAATATTTATTGAAATATATAAGGATAATAAAGGATTTCTAATTCTTAGGGATTCTAAATCTACCCAAATAAACTCTGAAATCAACATGCTCTCTCAGCTTTGCTTCAAACTTCAGTTCTTTCTCAAGTCAGCACTCTACCTTTTTATCCTTAAACTAATAAAATAATACTTATTTTCTAATATTATCCTTTCACCTCCAGTCCTAGAATTGATACTGTTATAAAGAAAAATTAATCTGGATGCTTATTACTAGATTTATAAGCATTTATTACTAAAGAGAGAGAGATAGAAAGAAGGTTTTCAACCTTTGTAACTTTAGGGAAAGATCCAGTTCTCCATTGCAGCTGGCTCACAACTTGTCAGAGATCAAGAAATAAAAGTCCATAGACAAGTGGACACTGTTTTTGGGAACACATTGAATTTCTGAATTTTTATTTTATTATTACTTTTCTTTTTATTTTAATAGAATATTTGATTTTTCTTCCCCTTTTCTTATTTCTTGTACTTAAAGTACATATAATCAATATTAATTTTTTATTTTGCAGTAATATAAGTTTAAAGTATATATTTGTTCTAATATTAATGCATTCCCAAAAGCTTTAGACTATGGAAATCTGCCACTAATTGATAAATGTTATGGGAATGTGATTAATGATTGTGTCTGATTCCAAGAGAAGGGAACAAAAGAGCCATTATACAGTGCCAAGAAGCACAAGGTCAATGATACCAATCAATTCCAATGGGATTGATGAGATTCTGGGCCAAGACAGAGGAATTATTTGAGGTTCAAGGTTGCGGTGGTTTGACATATATCAGATACAGGCCTTCCCTGTGCCACATTCAGACAAGTACTGAAGTTTTCTGGCTCCCCCTATCCTCAAGTGTGAAGGTAAAACCAGACCAGGAAATGACACTTCCCTTTTTACATGAAAATCTTGTCCTTTTTTCTCTCTTATAGTATGGCAACTTCCTGTAGACCTGGCTGCAAATGGGTAAGTGCAATATTACTGCATTTTGTACTACAGACTTGTGGGACAGAAATTACTTTAATTGGACCCTAATACAAGGGCCTGTTATGAATTTATTAAATTGGACCCTAATACAGGGTCTCTTATGAATTTAGTATTGTTTACTCAGAAAATTTTATACACATGAATTTTTGATATTTTGATTCTGACTTTGAATTTTTGCTTTCTCCCAAAGTTTGATTTTTTTCCTTCTATTTGATTTTCCTGTTTTTATATTTTTGGTTTTTCTTTTGATAACTGACTCATATACTCATATACTCATATACTGCCCCATAACTCAACCATGTATCCCAAGTTAATCCAGGTGTTGGTCAACACCCTCCTCAGGGGGGATTATGTATATTTTCATAAAATCCACAATTTAAAATTTTGTTTGAGAAAAATTTCAGGGAAAGAATCTTGCTAACTCCTTGAATCCAGAAAATAAACTGTTTGGAGAAAGATACCTGCAGAAACCTATACTGCATCAGAAGATCCAGAATGAACTTTGGGGTGCAACTGATTGAACTGAAGGAAGTTGAACACAGTTATTTTGAATGCATACTCTTATGCCAAAGGGAACTGCCCCCAATTGGCATTTTGTCAATGTGCCTAGCATACATAGGTTTTGCTTTCTCCCTCTTCTGTAGTCCTCTTATCTCTATTGTAGTTTCCTCTTAAAAGGTATAATAGAAAGATTTTTAGGGGTATAAGATGATTATGCCAAATGATCCATTGGGGTGATTAGTCTTCCAAAGGATCATCACAAGTGTATACACCCCACTTATCCTTAAGTATGGAGAAGTCTGTAACCCACGTGTGCAATAGTGGATGACAAATCACAAAGATAAAGCTGCAACTGGTCCACATAAAGTGGAAGGAAGGCACAGAAAATGATGAAAGGAAAGGTCTTTAAAAGTGGGAGAAACTTCCTGTGACCAGCTCTTTTGTCTTCAAACTTGACCCTGAAGGAGCTCTAGCTTGGAACTTTGGACTGCTCTTGGATTTTTCCTAAGAACTACCACGTGGGTGAATGAAAGGGCTGCCTCCTTTTCCTGGCTTTTCTGAAGGTACTAGCCTCTGCAGAGGCCACTCTTCTTGGAGGAGGCCTCGTGGCTAGCACCCTTGTTTAATTTACCTCTGGGCCCCCTTTTGCTGGGGCCTCTGAAGCCCTGCCTGGTTTGGACTGGACCAGAGTAATTATCTACTCTCTCTCTTATTTCCTTACTTTCATTCTTTCTCCTTTTTGTAAATAAACTACCATAAAAAGTCATCCTGGCTTGAGTAATATAATTTTGGTGACCACATTTTTATACATTTAGTCCAACCTTTTTATTTTAACCCTTACATTCGGTAAGAGCTCAGAGGAAAATGCCAGTCCAGAGACAGTTAAAGAAGCAAGTACTCAGCTTCCCTTGATGGCTCATTACTAGATTATGTGGGATCCAAGTCCCCTAAATAATTATCTCACATAATACTAAGAGTGGTATGGGCTAGGCAATTAGAGCTGAATGATTTGGCCAGGGTCAAACAGCTACAAAGTGTCTGAACACTGAACCACTTAGCTACTCCTATGCATATTCTTTTTCTGGTTATTATTATATGACTATATAACCATTCATCTAAGTCTTTCCATGTTTCTCAGAAACAATCATATTTGTCCTTTTTTAAATGGTAGTAATATTCCATTTGATTAGTACAGCATAATTTGTTTAGTAATTTCTCTACTAACAGATATTTACTTTTTCCAGATTTTTTGTTTCCCCAACAAATGCTGCAATGAATATTTTGGTGTACTTGGGAATATTTTTTTTTGTCTTTCTCATCCTTTAGGTATGAATCTTTGAGTTAAGGCACTTAAAAACCCCCCATCCTTCCAAGTTAGAAAACAATCTTCATAACAATAACCCCTACAAAGGTTTAATTACTCAAATTTACAAAGAGCTAAATCAATTGTACAAAAAATCAAGCCATTCTCCAATTGATAAATGGGCAAGGGACATAAATAGGCAGTTTTCAGTTAAAGAAATCAAAACTATTAATAAGCACATGAAGAAGTGCTCTACATCTGTGATAATCAGAGAGATGCAAATCAAAACAACTCTGAGGTATCACCTCACACCTAGCAGATTGGCTAACATGACAGCTATGGAAAGTAATGAATGTTGGAAGGGATGTGGCAAAGTTGGGGCATTAATTCATTGCTGGTGGAGTTGTGAATTGATCCAACCATTCTGGAGGGCAATTTGGAACTATGCCCAAAGGGCGCTAAAAGACTGCCTACCTTTTAACCCAGCCATAGCATTGCTGGGTTTGTACCCCAAAGAGATAATAAGGAAAAAGACTTGTACAAGAATATTAAACCTGTGCTCTTTGTGGTGGCAAAAAACTGGAAAATGAGGGGATGCCCTTCAATTGGGGAATGGCTGAACAAATTGTGATATCTGTTGGTGATGGAATACTATTGTGCTCAAAGGAATAATAAAGTGGAGGAATTCCATGGAGACTGGAACAACCTCCAGGAAGTGATGCAGAGCAAAAGGAGCAGAACCAGGAAAACATTGTACACAGAGACTGATACATTGTGGTACAATCTAATGGACTTCTCCATTAGTGTCAATGCAATGTCCCTGAACAACCTGCAGGGATCTATGAGAAAAAACACTATCCACAAGCAGAGGACAAATGGTGGAAACAAAAACACCAAAGAAAAGCAACTGCTTGACTACAGGGGCCAAGGGGATACGATTGAGGATGTAGACTCTAAATGAACACCCTAGCGCAAATACCAACAACATGGAAATGGGTTCGGATCAAGGACACATGTGATATCCAGTGGAATCGTGTGTCGGCTATAGGAGGGGTAACAGGAGGGGGGTAGTAAAAGAAAATGATCTTTGTATTCAATGAATAATGTTTGAAATTGACCAAATAAAAATAATGTTTAAAAGTGAAAAAAAATAAAATGGGATTGACACTCTTCTGCCTTAGAACCAATACACAGTATTGATTCTAAGACAGAAGGTAAGGTTTTAAATATAAAATAGGGTTGATCATAATAATACCTACGTCCCAGAGTTGTTGTGAGGATAAAAAAGGACATTTATAAAATGCTATAAAAACATATTATTACTATTATTATTACAATCTGCCTCGGTGCCCCATCAGTGAAGCCACAGGTGCTTACAGAATTGACATGTAGAAGCCAAAAACATGTTGAAGGACAAAGATATCAAGAGATGTGGAGAAGAAAAAGTCTGTGAAAGACCCTGAAGATAGGTTCCTAAGGAAGTGAGAATGGTTAGGACCAAGGATAGAAATAGAAAGGTTTGCCTTGCAAAAGAAAAAGAATACATCTTCCTCTAAAACTGGACAGAGGAATAGGAATGGGTGAAGATAGAGAGATGAAAGAGACTGTGTAAAATATCTTCCATATACTCTGAGAAATTACAGGCCAGATTATTTGGAGCAATTGTTCTTAACCAGCTTTTAAAAAGAAAAAGCTATTTCAAGACAATTAATCTCTTGTGCAATCCTATGTGTTTTACTTTATGCCTTTTAGAACATTCTGAGGAAGGGTCCATTGGCTTCAGACTACCAAAGTTGTCCATGGCACAAAAAAGGTTAAGAACCTGAGGAGAGATGGTGAAGGTGACAGTCTAACAAGAGCATTTAGAATAGCTACTGTGGGGGATGGTCTAGGGAATCAAAAAGAGATGAAAGACTGTAGTAATGGAAATCCAGACAAGGTGAGCAAGCAGAAGTGTGCAGTTGGTTCAGTCAACATAAAGTTTTATTACCTTCTCCAACAGTAGTGGTGGAATGGTACATTTAGATTTGGAGGGATTTAAGGGAAGAAACATAGGAATAACATACTAATATTTTTATTTTATTTTTCAGAAAGGGAGAGGGTAGGAATGAGGGAGAGGGAGATTTGACAGCTTAACTCCAATTTTAAGCCACTATCTAATAATCTTATCTTAACTCCAATAAACTTCTAAGGGCCAGACCAACAGAAAAACTCAAATATCTCACATATAGAGTCTTTGGCAGGTAGATGCACGGGTCCAGGTGGAAAGTCCTCAGTGGTCCAGTTTAGCTGAAATTTCCCAATCTTTTCCCTTAGTCCACCTAAGGGTAGTGGGATACTCCTATCCACTCTTGCTTCAGAGGGCTGCTTGTAAGATGATCCACGGGTGTCCACAAGAGCTCAGATCTGCAACCTCCAGCTTCTCTGTCAGCTGCAAACCCCGAAGTGAGTCCTCATCGGTTTGAAACCTTTCCCCTGCCAACTCTGGGATTCTGTCATGCTTTGCAACCCATTGCTACAGTGGGAGGCTAAGGAATAGGAATAAAGGGCACAAGTTACAAACTTTAATGCCACACACAACAAGCTCAAAATACATATGCATTATGAATGTAAAAGTTGATGTCATAAAAATTATTTAAAAATCAGGTATCTTTCACAATTATCACCTGGGAATTGTTTTTTTTTAAACATTTATCTTCCATCTTATAATTAATACTGTGTTTTAGTTCCAAGGCACACAGGTGGTAAGGGCTAGGCAATTAGGGTTAAGTGACTAGCCCACGTCACACAACCAGGAAGTATTTGAGACTAGGACCTTCACTCTTTAGGCCTGGCTCTCTCTCCACTGAGCCATTGAGCTTCCCCTAGAGAGAGAATTCTTAACTAAATGAGATCAAAGCAATTGCAAAAAGATAAAAATAATTTTGATTACATGAAACGGAAAAGCTTTTGCACAAACAAAATATTTAATAATACTAAGATAATAGGGGAAATTGTCAGATGGAGAAAAAATGCCCCACACTCTTCTGTCTTAAAACTTATACTAAGTCAGAAGGTAAGGGTTTAAAAAGAGAGAGAGAGAAAGGTCTGCTCTCTAGGATATATATACAATTGGTTCTGTTCTTCTCATTTTATATCTGTTTATGTAAGCCTTTCTAGGTTTTTCTGAAATCAGACCATTCACATTTCTTATAACACAATACTATCCCATCACAATTATATCTTGGTCAGCCATTTCCTAATTGATGGGTATTCCTTTAATTTCCAATTCTTTGCCACCACAAAAAAGAGCTGATATAAATATTTTTGTATAAACAGGTACTTCTTCCCCTTCTCTACTTCTCTCCTACTCTTTCTTCCAGTACATTTTTCTTTCTCACCCTTTTATTTTTTTAGATACCATCTCATAATATTCAACTCACACCCAAACCCTTTGTCTATAAATACTACTTTTAACTGCTCTCATAAGGACAAAGTTCTTAAGGAGTTACAAGTATTGTCTTCCCATTTAGGAATAGAAAGAGTTTAACTTTATGAAATCCCTTATGATTTCCTCTTTCTTCTTTACCTTTTTATACCTCTCGAGTCTTGTATTGAAAGTCAAATTTTCAATTTAGGTCTGGTATTTTCATCAGGAATGCTTGAAAGCCCTCTGTTTCACTAAATGTCCATTCTCCCACATCCTCAAAGGATTATACTCAGTTTTGCTGGTCAGGAGATTCTCAGTGTAATCCTAGTGCCTTTACCCTCCAGAATAGCAGATCCCTCCACTCCTATAATTCAATAGCTTCTAAATCTTATGTTAACCTGACAATGGTTCCAAGACATTTGGTTTTCTTCTTTTTTTTTGTTTGCTTGAAATATTTTTTCTTTCACCTGGGACCTCTAGAATTTTACTATAATATTGTGGGGAGTTTTCATTTTGGCATCTCTTTTAGGAAGATTCTTTCAATTTCATTTTTCTCTTCTGGTTCTAGATATCATAGGGCAGTTTTCCTTGATAATTTCTTCAAAGATGATGTCTAGGTTATTTTTTTTAATCATGGTTTTCCGGTAGTCCAATAATTCTTAAATTATCTCTCCTGGATTTATTTTTCAGGATCCTTGTTTTTCCAATGAGATATTTCACATTATGTCCTATTTTTTCATTCTTTTGATTTAGTTTTGTTTTTTCTTGATGTCTTATGGAATAATTAGCTTCTACTTTCCCATTTCTAATTTTTAAGGAATTAATTTTTTTTCAGTGAGCTTTTGTGACTCTTTTTTCCATTTGTCCAAATCTACTTTATAGAAAGTGAATTTTTGTATTTCTCTAACTATTTGGCTTGGTCTGTTTTTTTTTTTAATATGCTATTTCCTTCTTTTTTTGCCTCTTTTTTACGAGCTGCTAACTCATTTTTCATACTTTTCTTTCTTCATTCTGATTGAGTTGCTCTCATAGACTGCTGCTGGCCTGCTCTAGAGCTCAAGGTATCAGTGCTGGCCTTCTCTAGGGCATGATGGTTTGTTGGGTTGTTGCCTATGCTGGACTATGCTCTGATATAACTGTTTGGTCCCTGATATAATTATCTGATATAACTGGGTTAACAGTTGGTTCAGGAGATGGTAATTTAGGCCAGTAATCTGGTTTGGGAAGGGTACCTGAGCCCAGGGCAGGCAGAGCCAGACCCTGAGCTAATAAACATAGAACAATATGGAACACCGGATATTTTTGGATTTAATAAATAAGGGAAGATGAAAAGGGGATTTGGGATTATCTAAACTGATGTTAATCTATTTATACCCACCAGATCTAATAATCCCTTCACAGGGATTTCTTCTTAGTGAACTTCCTACTCTACTTCTCCCTAACTCAAATCTCTAGGCCCTGATCTTTTTTTTTTTTTATTAATATATTTTATTTGATCATTTCCAAGCATTATTCGTTAAAGACATAGATCATTTTTTTCCTCCCCCCCACCCCCCATAGCCGACGCGTAAGTCCACTGGGCATTAGATGTTTTCTTGATTTGAACCCATTGCTTTGTTGATAGTATTTGCATTAGAGTGTTCATTTAGAGTCTATCCTCTGTCATGTCCCCTCAACCTCTGTATTCAGGCAGTTGCTTTTTCTCGGTGTTTCCACTCCCATAGTTTATCCTTTGCTTATGAATGGTGTTTTTTTCTCCTGGATCCCTGCAAGTTGTTCAGGGACATTACACCGCCATTAATGGAGAAGTCCATTACGTTCGATTATACCACAGTGTATTAGTCTCTGTGTACAATGTTCTCCTGGTTCTGCTCCTCTCGCTCTGCATCACTTCCTGGAGGTTGTTCCAGTCTCCATGGAACTTCTCCACTTTATTATTCCTTTTAGCACAATAGTACTCCATCACCAACATATACCACAGTTTGTTCAGCCATTCCCCAATTGATGGGCATCCCCTCGTTTTCCAGTTTTGGGCCACCACAAAGAGTGCAGCTATGAATATTTTTGTACAAGTCTTTGTGTCCATTATCTCTTTGGGGTACAGACCCAGCAGTGCTATGGCTGGGTCAAAGGGTAGATATTCTTTTGTCGCCCTTTGGGCATAGTTCCAAATTGCCCTCCAGAATGGTTGGATCAGTTCACAACTCCACCAGCAATGAATTAATGTCCCTACTTTGCCACATCCCCTCCAGCATTCATTACTTTCCTTTGCTGTTATGTTAGCCAATCTGCTAGGTGTGAGGTGATACCTCAGAGTTGTTTTGATTTGCATCTCTCTGATTATAAGAGATGTAGAGCACTTCTTCATATGCTTGTTAATAGTTTTGATTTCTTTATCTGAGAACTGCCTATCCATTTCCCTTGCCCATTTATCAATTGGAGAATGGCTTGATTTTTTGTACAATTGATTTAGCTCATTATAAATATGAGTAATTAAACCTTTGTCAGAGGTTTCTATGAAGATTTTTTCCCAATTTGTTGTTTCCCTTCTGATTTTAGTTATATTGGTTTTGTTTGTACAAAAGCTTTTTAGTTTGATGTAGTCAAAATTATTTATTTTACATTTTGTGATTCTTTCTATATCTTGCTTGGTTTTAAAGCCTTTCCCCTCCCAAAGGTCTGACATGTATACTATTCTGTGTTTACCCAATTTACTTATGGTTTCCTTCTTTATGTTTAAGTCACTCACCCATTTTGAATTTATCTTGGTGTAGGGTGTGAGGTGTTGATCTATTCCTAGTCTCTCCCACACTGTCTTCCAATTTTCCCAGCAGTTTTTATCTAATAGTGGATTTTTGTCCCAAAAGCTGGGATCTTTGGGTTTATCGTATATTGTCTTGCTGAGGTCGCTTTCCCCCAGTCTATTCCACTGATCTTCCTTTCTGTTTCTTAGCCAGTACCAAATTGTTTTGATGACTGCTGCTTTGTAATATAGTTTTAGGTCAGGGACTGCAAGGCCCCCATCATTTGTGTTTTTTTTCATTATTTCCCTGGATATCCTTGATCTTTTGTTCTTCCAAATGAACTTTGTTATGGTTTTTTCTAAATCAGTGAAGAAGTATTTTGGTAGTTCAATGGGTATGGCACTAAATAGATAAATAAGTTTGGGTAGGATGGTCATTTTTATTATATTGGCTCGTCCTATCCATGAGCAGTTAATGTTTTTCCATTTGTTCAGGTCTAGTTTTAGTTGTGTGGCGAGTGTCTTGTAGTTGTGTTCATATAGTTCCTGTGTTTGTCTTGGGAGGTAGATTCCTAGGTATTTTATTTTGTCTAAGGTGATTTTGAATGGGATTTCTCTTTCTAGTTCTTGCTGCTGAGCTGTGTTGGAGATATATAGAAAAGCTGATGATTTATGTGGGTTTATTTTGTATCCTGCAACTTTGCTAAAGTTGTTGATTATTTCAATTAGCTTTTTGGTTGAATCTCTAGGATTCTTTAAGTAGACCATCATGTCATCCGCAAAGAGTGATAACTTGGTCTCCTCCTTGCCTATTTTGATACCTTCAATTCCTTTATCTTCTCTAATTGCTACTGCTAGTGTTTCTAGTACAATGTCAAATAGTAGGGGTGATAATGGGCATCCTTGTTTCACTCCTGATCTTATTGGGAATGCATCTAGTTTATCCCCATTGCAGATGATATTAGCTGTTGGTTTTAGATATGTACTGTTTATTATTTTTAGGAATGACCCTTCTATTCCTATGCTTTCTAGTGTTTTAAATAGGAATGGGTGTTGTATTTTATCAAAGGCTTTTTCTGCATCTATTGAGATAATCATGTGGTTCTTGCTAGTTTGCTTGTTGATGTGGTCAATTATGTGGATGGTTTTCCTAATGTTGAACCAGCCCTGCATCCCTGGTATGAATCCTACTTGATCATGGTGAATGATCCTTCTGATCACTTGCTGGAGTCTTTTTGCTAGTATCCTATTTAAGATTTTTGCATCTATATTCATTAGGGAGATTGGCCTATAGTTTTCTTTCTCTGTTTTTGACCTGCCTGGTTTTGGAATCAGTACCATGTTTGTGTCATAAAAGGAGTTTGGTAGAACTCCCTCTTTGCTTATTATGTCAAATAGTTTGTATAGTATTGGGATTAACTGTTCTCTGAATGTTTGATAGAATTCACAGGTGAATCCATCAGGCCCTGGGGATTTTTTCTTAGGAAGTTCTTTGATGGCTTGATGGATTTCAATTTCTGATATGGGATTATTTAAGAATTCTATTTCCTCTTCTGTTAGTCTAGGCAGTTTGTATTTTTGTATATATTCATCCATTTCTCCTAAATTGGTGTATTTATTGCCATATAATTGGGCAAAGTAATTTCTAATGATTGCCTTAATTTCCTCCTCATTGGAGGTGCTGTCCCCCTTTTCATCTTTAATGCTGTGAATTTGCTTTTCTTCCTTCCTTTTTTTAATTAGATTGACCAGTACTTTGTCTATTTTGTTTGTTTTTTCAAAGTACCAGCTTCTTGTCTTATTTATTAAATCAATAGTTCTATCACTTTCGATTTTATTAATTTCTCCCTTAATTTTTAGGATTTCTAATTTGGTTTTCTGCTGGGGGTTTTTAATTTGATCGCTTTCGAGTTTTTTCAATTGCATTTCCAATTGATTGATCTCTGCTCTCCCTTGTTTGTTAATATAAGCTTTCAGGGATATGAATTTGCCTCTGATTACCGCTTTGGCTGCATCCCAAAAGGTTTGAAAGGATGTTTCGCCATTGTCATTTTCCTTGATGAAATTATTAATTGTTTCTATGATTTCTTCTTTAACTAAACGGTTTTGGAGTATCATATTGTTTAATTTCCAATTGGTTTTAGATTTGGTTTTCCATGTACCATTACTAATCATTATTTTTATTGCCTTGTGATCTGAGAAGGCTGCATTCATTATTTCTGCTTTTTTGCATTTGTGTGCTATGTTTCTGTGACCTAATGTATGGTCAATTTTTGTGAATGTGCCATGTGGTGCTGAGAAGAAGGTGTATTCCTTTTTATCCCTATTTATTTTTCTCCATATGTCTATTAATTCTAATTTTTCTAAGATTTCATTCACTTCTTTTACCTCTTTCTTATTTATTTTTTGATTTGATTTATCTAAATTTGATAATGGTTGGTTTAAGTCTCCCACTAGTATGGTTTTATTGTCTATTTCTTCCTTCAATTCTCCTAGTTTCTCCATTAGAAATTTGGGTGCTATATTATTTGGTGCATACATGTTGATTAATGATATTTCCTCGTTGTCTAGAGTCCCTTTTAACAAAATATAATTACCTTCCCTATCCCTTTTGATCAGGTCTATTTTTGCATTGGCTTTATCAGATATCATGATTACCACTCCTGCCTTCTTTCTATCAGTTGAGGCCCAGAAGGTCTTACTCCATCCTTTAATTCTGACCTTGTGGGTGTCAACCCGCCTCATGTGTGTTTCTTGAAGACAACATATGGTAGGGTTTTGGATTCTAATCCATTCTGCTATTCGTCTACGTTTTATGGGTGAGTTCATCCCATTCACGTTCAAAGTTATGATTGTCATTTGTGGACTCCCTGGCATTTTGATTGCCTTCCCTAATTCTAACCTTTTCTTCTTCGGCTCTACCTTTTAGTCCAGTGATTTACTTTGAATCAGTGCCCCTTGTCCCCTCCCTTGATGTTTCCCTTTTTAGTCCCTCCCTTTTTCTTCCCTCCCCCTCCCCCCTCTCTTTCCCTCCCTTTTTGTTCTCCCTCTCCCCCTCCCCCCCTTGGTTTTCCCTTCTCCTTACCCTTGTTGGGTAAGATAGAATTCAAGATCCCAATGGATCTGGATGTTTTTCCCTCTCAGAGTTGATTTCCCTGAGATTGAGGTTTAAGTACCCCCCCCCCTCTCTTCCTCTCCTTCTTATAGGAGTTTTCTTCCCCTCCCCTTCCCATGTGAATCTTTGTGTGAGAACCATTATTCTATTTGGTCTTTCTTTACCCCCTATTTATACATTACATTTTCCCCACATGTTAGTATACATAGATTGATATAAATGTAGTTCTTATAGAAGAGAGTTTGAGTAAAAGAAGAAGATAACATTTTCCCCTTTCCTTAATATTTACCTTTTCAGGTATTCCTTGCTCTTTGATTTTCGGTATCAAACTTTCCACAGAGCTCTGGTCTTTTCTTTGCAAAAAGTTGGAAGTCTTCTATTTTGTTGAATGCCCATACTTTCCCTTGGAAGTATATAGTCAGTTTTGCTGGGTAGCTGATTCTTGGTTGGAGACCCAGCTCTCTTGCCTTTCTGAAGATCATGTTCCATGCCTTACGATCGTTCAGAGTAGAACTTGCAAGGTCTTGTGTGACCCTGATTGGCATTCCTTTATATCTAAATTGTCTTTTTCTGGCTTCCTGTAGGATTTTTTCTTTTGTTTGATAGCTTTGGAATTTGGCAATTACATTCCTGGGAGTTGTCTTTTGGGGGTTTAGTGTAGAAGGTGTTCTGTGAGCTCTGTCAGTGGCTGTATTGCCCCCTTGTTCTAGAATCTCTGGGCAATTTTCTTTGATTATATCTTGTATCACCATGTCCAGTTTGGTGTTTATTTCTGGCTTTTCTGGGAGTCCAATTATTCTTAAATTCTCTCTTCTCCCTCTATTTTCCAGATCTATCACCTTGTCGGTGAGATATTTTATGTTCTCTTCTAATTTCTTGGTGTTTTGGCTTTGCTTTATTAGTTCTTGCTTTAAAGCCTGGTTTTCTTTTACAGTTTGGTCAAACTGGTTTTGTAGATGCATGAATTTCTTTTGCATTATTTCCCACTTTTCCTCCCAGAGGGCTTCCATCTTTTTGGTCATTTCTGATTCAAATTCTTCATGGGTTTGTGGAGAGTTTCTATTTCCTTTGGAAGATTTTGGAGAATTTTCTTGTATATCTTCTTCTATCTGCTCTGTATTTTGTATTTTGGCTCCATAGAATGTGTCCAAAGTCGCCCCTTTCTTCTTATTTTTCTTGGTATTTTGGGGCTTCTGTGCTTCTGTGGAGTTTGTCATCTCTGAATGTGGAGGATTAGCTTTCCTTATCTCTGTCTGGTGATCAGAGGCTTTAGTCCTGGGCAGATGTTGGTTCTATGAGCTTTCCCTGGATTAAACTGAATATGCCTCACTGGAACTGGAATGGAAGGGTCGGACCACAAGGCCACACTCTCCCCCCAGCTCGCTTTCAGGAAGTTGCCTTCAGAATCGCTGGCCGTGAGGCTGTTTCATCGGCCTGCGGGGGGGGGATGGGCTGCAGCTTTCCCAAGCTCGAGGGCAAGGACTTTCACTGAGACTTGGATAGCAGGATCCAGCCCGTGAGGCTGTCTTGCCCGCCCTGAGGGTTGCTGTTGTTTCGACCAGCTCTCTGCAGCGGAAGCCCCAGGCAGTAACTTTCACCCGGACTCGGGTAGAAGGCCCTGAGGGTTGTTGTTCCCAGGACCCTGCTCTCTGGGGCTGCGGCTTCCGGGAGCCTTGGACTTTGCGCTCCTACCCCTGAGGTCCGAGTGATCTCGGGTTCTGGCTTTTGAGGGGAGCCGTACCTTTTGAACCGGGTCCAGGTCCAGGAGGAGGGTTCCCAGGGTCTGTGCTGTTGATCTTTTTGAATTTCGGCGCCTTAGGAGCTTATAGTTTGAGATCGGTCGGGAAGGGTTTTCCGGAGATCTGAGCTTTAGCTTTCTCTAAGCCGCCATCTTAACCGGAAGTCTCTAGGCCCTGATCTTAACTAAAACCCTCAACTAAAGCACCCTCCCCGCCATCCCCCTTTGTTAGATTTAAGGTAAAGGTCTGTGTAAGACTTTGCTAGGGCCAGGGCCAGGGAAGGTCTTAAATCCAAAAAGGATCCAGACTTGATATCACAGTCTCTGTAGATAGTTTAGGTTCACCAGGAACTGCCTCAATGAAATATAGCAATCAGGAATCAGGAAAGGATAGGATTTGCCACCAAGGAAATCTGCAGGGATTCTCCAGAGAGAACCAACTAACAGTCTTGGTCTCAGCCTAAACCAAAGTTCCAGAATCTGCCTGCTCTTCTCATGCCACTTCTCTCTGCAAATGTCAACACTTTCCTTATAATATCTCCACTCTCATCACAATATAATAGACCTTTCTTTCTTCTTTTGGAATTTTGAATTTTTTTGGGGAAAACTTTATTTAATTAGTTAATTTAGAATATTTTTCCCCATGGTTATAAGAATCATGTTCTTTCCTTCTCTTCCCTCCACCACCCTCCCATAGCCAATGAGCAATTCCACATGTGTCACAACAGACCTTTCTTGATGACTTGCTAGGATGTAATGGGCAGGAACAGTTCTCACCTCATCCTTTTATGGATTTTGTCATTCCAGAAATAATTTCATAGCACTATTAAAGTTGTTTGGAGGAGAATTTGGGAGAGCTCAGGCCAAATCTGAGCCTTTTCTCTGCCATCTCTGTTCTATCCTCCTTTCTTGGTTTCCCCCTTTCCCTTTCCCTCCCTCTTCCTCTCCATCCTTTCCTTCCTTCCTTCCTTCCTTCCTTCCTTCCTTCCTTCCTTCCTTCCTTTCTTCCTTCCTTCCTTCCTTCCTTCCTTCCTTCCTTCCTTCCTTCCTTCCTTCCTTCCTTCCTTCCTTCTTTCCTTCCTTCCTTCCTTCCTTCCTTCCTTCCTTCCTTCCTTCCTTCTTTTTCTCACTTTCCTTTTTTCTTTTTTTTGCTCTGTGTTTTCTTTTGAAATATTACATAAAATTGTTTTTCCTTATCAAGGAAAGGAGATTCTGCCTATATGTTATCTCTCATATTTCTCTCCTTACCTCTCCCATGTAGCCATCACCATCACCTCTCACCTCCTAACTGACTTCCCTATCTCCATCAATTTATCATTTACACAAATGCCATGCTGATATTTGTAAAGCTTAGCTCTGACCATTCTATTCTCCTGCTCAAGAAGCTCCAATGGACTCCCTATTGCCTCTAGCATAAAATACAACCTCCTTTTGATTTTTAAAGCCCTTCATAATCTGTCTCCAGCCTGATGTCCTAGGATTTCTTGCATATTAGTCTCCTTCATGAATTTTACATTTCAATGAAATTGTCCTTCTTGCTGCTTGGTCCCCATATACAATATAATATCTCCCCTGTTAGTGGCTATTCCCTATGCCTGGATTATACTCTGTACTCCAATCTTCATGCAAGTCACAGCTCAAGTGCCATCTTCTGTAGGATCTTAACTGGAGCCTCATCTCTACTAGTGCCCTCCTCCCCCAAATCTATCTATCTATCTATCTATCTATCTATCTATCTATCTATCTATCTTTCATTTGCTTTTCCTCCAATAACATAAAAGCACCTTAAAACCTATCTGCTTTTGTTTTTATCCCCCCAGGACTTAGCATGGTGCCTAGAAGGGGAAAGGAGAAGTTCATATTTTATGGAGCTCTTGTGGCAGTTCATTTTGTGCCAAAATATCCATTGTTTTACCCCTTGTTTTTTTGTTACATACCAAGAACAAATAGAAGTGGGTGTGAGAAAAGTATTTGACTAATAGTAAATGTGAAGTCAGAGGGTTAAGTGTGGTCATGAACTCTGGTGAGAATTTTCAGAGAGAAGCAGTTCTTTAGTCCCTCTATCTGGCTATGGGAATGGTCTTACTTTTGAGACTCCCAGTTCAAGCTGGCAATGGGTTTAGATGGTTTTAGAAAGTGGTTTCTCTTTTAGTTTGAGTAGAGATTTCCTTCCCTCTTCCCACCCCCACTTTACCATAGCAGTAACATCAGGAGACACCAAAAAACACTCTAGATATGTGTAGGAGATGTTGAGTTAGTATCCAGCTGTGGGATTTCCAATGACTAGACTATGAGACTGAAAACTCATGAATGCAACTATGGTGCCATTTTAAAGCCCAGCCAGGTGATAGAGACTAAATTGACTCTCTTGACTTTTGAGACCAAAATTCTGGGGTATTGCTATCCCTTGCTAATATGATATTTGGACACAGCTGGGGAACACCAGACGCGTGGGGACAAGGAGAGGGAACGGAGATTTTAGCCCTCAACTCAGCAAAGTGGATTGTCTGCTATTCAGGAGCTTTAAAGGGAACTGTTACTGTTGTTTTCCTCCTAGTAAAGAGATAATGTAGTAAATAGTTAATTTATGGGCAAATGAGTAATCCTTTGGGGCCTCTTGAAGTTGAGAAAGAATATTAGAATGTCAAAGGAAGGGGGACAGACAAGCAGCAAATGAGTTATGAATTATTACTGGGGATCCTTATATCCCAGACAGAAACCTAGTTAGACCAAGGAACTTAAAAGAAAGATTGGGACATAAGATAAACTAAGCCTGTTCTGTCTGCCCTTGGGTAGAGGAACTAAAAGGAACTCAGGACTAAGACCAGCTCACTGGTCTCCTGCACACTGATCAACTCATGCATTGATCTCCACCTTGTGGTTTTCCCAGGTTTTGCATGTGTAAATACACCTGGAGCTTTTCCTCTTAGTGCTTTCAATAAATGAAAATGGTACTGTCTGTCAGAGTGAAGCATGGTGCTGAACTTAACAGACATATTAGGATAAAAGTGCCCGTGATTTCATGGATATAGGAAGACAAGAACCTATTGCAGTTATTATGGTCTGTTGTTCTTGGAGAGCTTTGCTGATATAAATTGTGGCTGTGATTATGGTACCCCAAAGAATCAGAAGAAAGGATTAGAGGGGGCAAACATCTCAGTTTTTTAAAAACAAAAGGGTAGACAAGGAAGGAGGGCCTGTGATCTATAGGAAAAAATGAACTTGCTGTTAATTTTCTTCAAAACTCTAGAATGCACAAGTAAAGTAAGTGATGCTTTGCATTTTGGGAGGAAAGAAATGATTATCAAACAAAACAAAGAGAAAAGTGCGTGAAACAGAAAAATAGATGTGTTCACAAGGATGAAATGCACCTAAAAATGACAACTTTATAAAATTCCTAATTTTGTAAAAGTCCTAGTTTTGCTTTTTTATTCTCAGCTCTTTTTGTTTATAGTGTAGAAGTCTAGAAAGTAGATTAAGGAACTGAATCTGTAATTTTGTTGGGGAGATCCTGGTAAGGAACTTTCTCTATCAAAACAGGTTAGTGCCATCTGTCTTTGTGAGAGAGCTGATTTGATAAGTGTGAAGCTAAGAGACATGCCTAGGATCACCCAGTCTAAGCCTTCTTGGTTCTAAGGCCAGTTCTCACTTGACACAAAAATTTTTATTTTCAGTAGAGTCACTAGACTGATGGATCAGGAAGTCCCATAGGTGACATGATCAGATTTCAGTCAAGGCATTTGACTGAATTTCTCCTGTGTTCCTTTTGTCCTGGAAGGTAATAGAGTTAACTAGATTCCAAACTGGTTGAATGAAAGAGTGTTGATTAATGATGCAGCTCAACTTGGGGAGTTGCCTTTCTAGTAGAGTACTTAAAATCTCTGTCCTTGGACATTTTGGCAGATATTTTTATCACTATCTTCCCAGGCTACCCCAAAAGGCTTAATGTAATTTTTTAAAAACCCCTATCTTCCATCTTGGAGTCAATACTGTGTATTGGCTCCAAGGCAGAGAGTGGTAAGGGCTAGGAAATGGGGGTTAAGTGACTTGCCCAGGGTCACACAGCTAGGACATGTCTGATGTTAGATTTGAACCCAGGACCTCCTGTCTCTAGGCCTGGTTCTCAATTTACTGAGCTACCCAGCTGCCCCCTTAATGCAATTTTAAGCTTCAATAGCATAAATGAGATGCTTTTGAGATTTGTAGCTAGAGGAGTGGAATCAAAATGGCAGAGAAGGTACCCTTCTCCAGATTACTCTCCAAACCACTTTGATGTAAGGCCTCAGAGCAGTAGAACTGGCAAAAGGAAGAGGGTGAAACAATTTTTTAGACCAAAACAACTTAGAAGACTGGCAAGAAAGATCTATTGACCTAGGGTAGAAGTAAGAGCACAGGCCAGTGCACCAAGGCAGACCCTGCTCTGGCAAGTCAGCACAGGTCTTACAGGTGAGAGAATCAGCAGTAAAGGCTTCCTGAGCTGTCAGCCACAGAAGATAAGGGGTGTCATACAGCTGCCGAGAAGAAGATCACAGGGGTCTCTTTGCTCACTCGTGGTGCAAGACTCTGTCACATTGCCCACACACAGGTCCAGGTATCAGTTCCAGACTGAGATCTCAAAGCAAGGAAGAACACTAAAACACAATAGCACTCATGGCCACAGGGGAACAGAGGACTCTGCTCATAGTTCCAAGGTAGGAAAGAGTACTAATGTTTGCTCACAGACCAGAACACAATCTGGGAGTATATTAAACATACCTCTCCTTAGAGCATATTAACGTCAAAGAATGGAAAACTTATAGATTTCCAGAGATAGCACTGAAGGTGGCTGCACCAAGAACCTGAAATTTGGAACAGTGCTCCCTTCACAACAATTACAGAGCCCAATTTTAATAGTGTTTTTTTTTTAAACCTTTACCTTCCGTCTTGGAGTCAATACTGTGTATTGGCTCCAAGGCAGAAGAGTGACAAGGGCTAGGCAATGGGGGTCAAGTGACTTGCCCAGGGTCACCCAGCTGGAAAGTGTCCAAGGCCAGATTAGGACCTCCCATTTCTAGGCCTGACTCTCAACCCACTGATCCACCCAGCTGCCCCCTTTAATAGTGTTTTTAAGTTAAAAGAAAAGAAAAATGCTGGGAAATTAGCAAACAAAAAAGAAACTCAGGATAGAAAGTTATTTTAGTGATAGGGAAGACCAAAACGCAAACGCAGAAGACAACAAAGTCAATATTGCTGAATCTAAAGCTTCCAAGAAAAATAGGAATTGGTCCAAAGTTCAAAGGATTTTACAAAATCAAATGAGAGGTCAAATAAAAATTTGGAAATGAAATGAATGATATAGGAAAATCATGAAAAAAGAATCAATAACTTGGAAAAGGAGGCACAAAAAATACAGAAAAAAATGCCTTAAAATAAAGATTTATAGATACTACAAAGCTAGAGGTTGAGATGGCAAGAAGTGTGGTTATTTGCCTTCTTCATGAAAAGAACATGATTCTCAAAAATAATAAACAACTTCAAATGATAAGCCAATTCTGCAACAGATGAAATTTCATGGAAACTTCTGCATTTCAAGTTGTCAACAAGCATTTTTAAGCATTTACTGTGTGTTAGGCACTGTGATAATCACTGAGAATTAGGCAAAAATAGTCCTTGTCAGCAAGGAGCTCATATTCTAATGTGGGAAGCAACATTCATGCAACTATGTACTTAAATGGGACATTGGAGGTAGTCTCAGAAGAAAAGTATGAGTTGGGTGGTAGTGTGAGACTCTTGAGAAGAGAAGAAAAGTTTGGAACAACTACTATCATGAATGGGGTCAGTTGGCGATTGGGGATAGCAGTAGGATTGCCTTGCAGAAATGAGGACCCAGTTGAGATTAGTTAGCATATTTTTTAGTGGATCGGGATCCAGTCAACATGGTTTCCTGAATCCCACCAGCTCACAAATAGAACTAGGGTAGTACAAGAACAAGTCTACTAAATCATCAATCTGATGGAAACGGACTGGAATACACTTTGTTCTCTGAAACCTGGACTATTTTAAGATTGAGATGTCAAATATTTATAGTGAAAAAATTATGCATGGCTCAGTTTTCTACTTTATTTTCCTTTTCTTGCAGAGAAAAGTGCAAAGAATAATTGCAAAAGCATGGGCAGTTTTTCAACCACTTCTTTTTGGCCTGGTTGGTTCTGAGGTGTCTGTTTCAACTCTTGAATCAAATACAATTGATGACATCAGAGGAGTTTTTTGAAATATCAAACAATATAATACTTTGGAGCTTTTCCCATTGCCCTACATCCTTTTTCTCCTCGATCTTATCAGTGCATGCTCAATAAGTTGTATTAATTCTGCATATTTGATTCCTTTTGTGTGTCATTAACAAATGCTCCATATATATATATATATATATATATATATATATCCAATATGAATGATCTGGGAACAGAAAATTTGATGAGATTTCTATCTCTAGGTCATTAAAAAAAAACTCAGCTGACACAATAAACACCTTTCTTTTTTTATGAAAGCATAGGCATCTGTTGACATAGAATGCCTCTTATGGGATTTGTGTTGTCTTTAAATTAAAAAAATAAAGGACAAAATGGCAATATGCCATTGAAACTTAAAAAAAAAACCATGACACAAGACAAAGGTGTTATTGCTCTTCTTGGTAATCAGTTGTCCTCAGTAAGTCCTTCCTGGCTAATATGTTGTCATTTTGAATGGTTAACTTAGGCTTTCTGAATTTGTTCTAGGCACATGAGTTCCCACATTGATCATGGTGTTAATAGTTTGAATTATAGTCACATTCTTCTGGGTGTCTTCTGCTGGTTTTTCAACTAAAGAAAAAAAATACTCATTGCCCTTTCATGGATACCCAAAGCCACTGTTCAGGTAAGGATGGGAGAGAGCAGTTCATGATCCAAATTGCTTATGAATGGTGCTTGGAACTACTAAATTATGACAACCATTTTGAATTCTCTACTAGAAGCCTGATGTTCTAATCACAAAGACAATGGGAACAGCACAGTTCAACAGACTAAAAAAAGATTGGATGGCCAAAGAATATTTCTTACAGGTTCAACATTGACTTAGAAGGAGGGATCTAGTGGATTTGGCCCAGAAATTTGTGTTTGGCCCTCTAGAGCTTAGCATTTTTTTCAGTGATTTGGATAAAATCCTAGACTATAGGCTTTTCATATTCCCAAATGACCTTGAGGTTGGATAGTTCCCTGCATCATCACTTGTTAGGTATGTTTCAGAGAGTGGCATTCAGGTAGCTCTTGAGGTCCTTTGGAAAGCTGTTGAATATTCTTCCAATTTCTGAAATATTTGAATGAGCCAAGCTAATAGTGTTGATATATTCTTTAAAAATTTCACTTTTAAAAGGAAAGCTTAGTTTTTGTAAAAAATATTTTAGAAAATACTATAAAGTGACACTTTGCTAGTCAAAATGTAAATTAGGGTCTGAAAAGAGAAGCATTTTTTCTAACTTAAGTGCGACTGATTGGGTCACCTAGGATGTTGTGAATGCTTCAGAGACCAAGTCTTGTAGGATACAGCTTTTTATTCTGTAAGATTAAAAATTAACATCCAAATACTCCAACTATTAAATTTTATAAAGTTTATTAATAAATACTTGAACCATGAAGAAAATAATAACCTCAGTAAAGAAAGAAAACTTCCCGGGACCCTACATGTGGCTGGGAGAGTGCTGAGCATCATCAGAAGAGAGTGAAAGGGCGGAGTTACACACAACTTATTTACCAAATGTGAGGATGCAACTTGGATGAAGGGAAAAGGATTCTGGGAGATGAAGTCTAAGGGTTCAAGATTTCTAATTACAGAATTTCCATTCCCATACTGTTATTATACTTGTATACATTCTTCTAAATGATGTCTATTACCTGTGTGACTTTGGGAGAGTCATCTAACCTTCCTAGACTTCAATTCATTCATCTATAAAATGAAAGGATTGGAGTAGATAGCCTTTGATGTCACTGCCAACTTGACTTCTCTGATCATTAGCCTTAAGCTTGTTGCTTGATCATTTGGTCATTTCTAAGTCTTTGTGACCCCATCTAGGGTTTTCTTGGCAAAGATACAAGAGTGGTTTGCATTTTCTTCTCCAGCTCATTTTATAGATGAGGAAACTGAGGCAAACAGCTTTAAGTGACTTATCTAAGGTCTTGAGTCCAGATTTAATCTCAGGTACTCTTCATTTCAGGCCTGTTACACTAGCCACCCTGCCACCCAGTTGCCCTAATCTTAGTAAGGTAAAAAATTTACCATTGTAGGTGCTTGGTTAAGTGATGATTATGTTTGCTTTGAACTCCTAACTCCTGCATAGCACACACAAGGTTTCTGAAAGAACAGATAGTGTAGGGGCAGCTAGATGGCTGGCTAGATTGAAAGCCAGGCCTATAGATGGGGGTTCTGGGTTCAAATCTAGCTTAGATACTTCCTAGATTTGTGACCGTGGGCAAAATCACTTAACATCAATTGCTTAGTATTTATTGCTCTTCTGCTTTGGAAATGATACTTAGTATTGATTCTAAGACAGAAGGAAAGAATGAAAAAAATAAAAGAACAAATAGGGTAAATTAAAATTGATCCATCATATAGGTAGACAGAATCCAATCATTCTGAAAGTTTAGTCAACTCTTTATCCTCAGTATGAATGAAATAGAGCAGACAAATGGAATTTTCAGATGTATCCAAAGCTAGAACTTTCCATTTCCATTCCATCCCAACCATCATAAAAAAGGATCAAAACTCCTCTGGCTTTACTGTGTGGTAGAGATGCTAATGAAAATGGCAGTGAAGAAAGTGGCTTGAGAAAGAGAAGGAAGAGGCACATTCTAGACCCAAACTAGAAAATGAAGAACCAGAATAATAGTTTGTTCACTATGTAACGAAAGACAGAATGTATACATTGGAAGGGCATACGAGTCATCAGGTATTCTGGTCCAATAAACAGAAAGTTGTCAAACCTACACAGCAACAGAGGCATCTAGGTGGCTCAGTGGATAGAGAGCTGGACCCAGAGACAAGAGCTATTGGTTTTAAATTTGATCTCAGACACTTCCTAGCTGTGTGACTTTGTATTTTTAACTGTCACTGCCTAGCCCTTACCACTCTTCTGCATTAAAATACACAGTATTGATTCTAAGGTTTCTAAAAGAACAGATTGCATACCTACAACTTTTGATTGTTGTGACCATGCTTTGGGAGAGATCACTCCTGTGCTAAATGAGGTAGAAGATGCCTGTTCTGATTGTTTTACAAGCATATACAAAAAAAGGATATTCTTGATTGATCTCTTAAAAAAAACTTAAAGTGATTTTACAGCTAAATTAGAAAATATAAATAGATGGGATTATGGAGAAAAGTGTTTCAAAATTATTTAAATGTACAGTGTTGAAAGATGTTGGATACCTTGAAAACAAAATATTGGGTCTCTTTATTATTATTTCTGCTTCCCCCACCAAAATCAGTCTAAATAAAGAGTTGTTTATTCTATTGAAATCAAAAGACAAAAATTCCATTCTTTGATTTTTCTTGATCACCTAAAAATTGTAGTTTACCCAGGGAAATATAAAAAATGGACTCTAAACCATTCTTGGTGTTTAAAGTCCTCTAGTGTAATGGGAAACATATACTTTTTGAATTCAGAAAAAAACATGGTTCATAATTTTTCTCTCCTTTTAACTCCTGCCCTCATACCAAGGGACTTTGACATGCATATTGACTATCCCTCAAATACCCTAACACTCAGTTCCTTAATCTATTCACTTCCCATGAGCTAAGTCTTCACTCCACTTCAGCAACATACAAAGAGTACCCCACTCACATTCAAGAATCCTGAACTCCCCTTGTCTTATTATATTCTATTGACTTTTCACCTTTCCCTCTTCTTTCCCTTAAAAAAAAAAACCTACTCTCCATCCACATGGGGACCTCTAGTCCTTGGACCCTTCCATTTTCTCTCAAATCATCTTCCCTAAGTAACCATTCTCTTTTCTTCCCCCCTTCTTGATTCCTTGGCCAACAAACTGACTCCTTGATGAATGGGAGTAAGTTACTGCTCTGACCTCATTTTTCTTATCTGTAAAATGGAAATAACAATGTTTTTATATTGTATTTGTATTTGGATATCATATTAATTACAGTATGACATAATTTATATGGTTGTTATGGGGAAACATTTTGTATACCTTAAAGGGCTTTTTCAGTATGCATTGCTTTTAAGGGAAAGGGGAGAATAAAGGAAATATGTGTGGGGGGAAGCTATTTTCCTTGAGGGCAGAGATGGTTTTCTGCCTTTGTTATACTTACACACAGTAAACACTTAATAAATGCCTTTTGATCAACTGATTGGATCTTTACCTCTCTGGTATATATATATGTAAATTGGTGTTTGTCCTTCATTCTCAAAGAGGATCAATGACATCACATAATTGATGTGTGTGAATTGGAATTAAACGAGGCAGAGTTGCACAGTCATCAGTTTCACTCTTTCTTCCAGAGTCATCAAAGTCCAGTAGCAGGACAAAAATCTAGACTACTGGTGATGGCCCAGATTACAGTAGGTGACTTTGGCATCTTTGAGGTCTATAAGCACCTGCTTCAGCGGCCACCATGACCAACATTGCACTGGGAGAAGTCTTCACATGCTTGGAGTAGTCTCTCCCCTAACTCTGATAGGTCTGAGGCTTATTGGTTATCCTCAACCTGGTTTAACCCTGAGATGGTTAACAGGGTTAAGTCAGCTGTGCATGCTACAGTTTCTTGGAACCACAGGTGAGAGTTGAGTGCCAGGTGGACACCAAAGGTGGATGGCCAAGTCCTCATACTACAGGTGCTAGTCTTCCTCAAACACTGATATACCCATATGTGTATATATGTATGTGTGTGGATATTTTTGTATCAAGACAGCCTGGTAGAGGGGCTGAAAAGCCAGCTTTGGAACCAGAGAAGACGTAGATTCAAATGTGACCTGTGATACCCAATGGCCATATGACATGGAGCAAATCACTTAAGCTGTTCATGCTCTAAGTGACTATGTTGAAGAGAACATGCCACCCTGTATTAGTAGAGACAAAACCAAATGTAAATTCCCTTGAAATCACAAACCCAGTCCTTATCTCTCTCTCTGTCTCTGTCTCTGTCTCTCTCTCTCTCTGTCTCTCTCTCTGTCTCTCTCTGTCTCTCTCTCTGTCTGTCTGTCTCTCCCTCTCTCTCTCTCTCTCTCTGACTTTAAAAGACCTAATTTATCTGAATGAATATTGGGAGTTTCATTTAATTTATTAGGTTTTGTTGGTCCATTTTCCCCATAGTTCTCTGTTTCAATTAGGATGTGAAGTGTGCTTTATAGATTCATTAATGTATGTACATTTTTTCCTCTCAAGATAGTCATTTGCAAAAGTAATAAAAAAATTGATTCATCAGAAGATGAACATTACTAGAAATTTGGTCACAAGGACTGAAAAGACTATCTCAATTTGGTCAAATGCCTAAGTCTCAGAATTCATAAATACCTAACTTCTTTCTTAAATATTTCCATGATTTAAAAATATTTTTCCTTTTTAATAATTAACAGGGACTTTATAGTAGCTTGCCTGCACATTGAAAGCATTCATTCATTTGTATGTTAAACCTATCATGTCCCAACCATGAAAAATGTGTCTTGCTAAATGCTGGTTATTTTAATAATTGGTGAAGGTTTTATAATTTTTCTTACATATAAATAATTTATTGTACCTTTTTTACCTGTTTCTACATTTCTCTCCCTTAAACATAGGATGCACTAGGACCTCTGGTTTTAGAAACATCAAGAAGTTTGAATGCAACTAACATGGAGACCTTCACAAAGGATGTGATGACTATAGCCTTTTTGGCAGTCCTGATCACAGCTCCAAATGGGGCTCTCCTCATTGACTTATTAGGCCCTTTATAAGTGCTTGCGTTCAGATGACTTTGTAAGTGAGGACGGTGATTTTATGGACTAGATGGGAGAAAGAAACTTTTTTTTCAAAAAATAAGAGATTTTACCACCTAGGTCTGTTTATAAATTCTCATGTTGAAAATAAACCAATGGGAGCAGAACGTAAGGCTGATACATACCTGTGGTTTAATTACAGAGATTTTCTTACTATTTTCTTTTTCAATTTTCCTACCATCTTCTTTCTTACAAATTGCCATGGTTAAACTATAGCTTAGTGGAAGATATGGTTGTTCTTTAGAAATTCCCAGAAGGCATAGCTAGAAAGAACTAGGGATAGGAAATGATAGAATAAAATGATCAAACATGTCTAAGAGGAATGGGAATAGAATGTATTAAGGTCTCTCATGCTCTCCCCACACTTCCTAAATACAAATACTGCTCTGCTGAATGTCAGGGGAAAACTTTATTACTATTCATAGTATTGTATAAATCTCTCAAGAAAAAAAAGTGACAATCCCCATCATAACCAACAGTGGTCTGCAAGAGGTACCAACAAAATGCTGTAAGGGAGAAAACAGTTCATCTTTAAATAGGTAAACTTATTGGAAGGAATTTCTCTTTCTGAGGTTGGTCTGAGTAGACTCCTAAATAGTTCCTATTTTTAGGCTAGTGAAAGAACAAAATTACAGTGAAAATTCTTCTATTCTACCCTTAACAAATGACATACTGTTCAAATAATGATTGTAAGCCAAAGTTATTTGCAGTTATGAAAAACATATTTAGATGGATGTAAATAGAAATTTCAGGTTTTTTCACTTATTACTTACTATTAGGAAATAAAAACATTCTGGCGTTGAGAGCAAGTAGTTTTTTTTTCCAGTTCTTTTTTTTATTTTTTTTTATTTTAATATATTTTATTTGATCATTTCCAAGCATTATTCGTTAAAGACATAGATCATATTCTTTTCCTCCCCCCAACCCCCATAGCCGACGCGTAAATCCACTGGGCATTAGATGTTTTCTTGATTTGAACCCATTGCTTTGTTGATAATATTTGCATTAGAGTGTTCATTTAGAGTCTCTCCTCTGTCATGTCCCCTCAACCGCTGTATTCTGGCAGTTGCTTTTCCTCGGTGTTTCCACTCCCATAGTTTATCCTTTGCTTATGAATAGTGTTTTTTTCTCCTGGATCCCTGCAAATTGTTCAGGGACATTACACCGCCATTAATGGAGACATCCATTACGTTCGATTATACCACAGTGTATTAGTCTCTGTGTACAATGTCCTCCTGGTTCTGCTCCTCTCGCTCTGCATCACTTCCTGGAGGTTGTTCCAGTCTCCATGGAACTCCTCCACTTTATTATTCCTTTTAGCACAATAGTATTCCATCACCAACATATACCACAGTTTGTTCAGCCATTCCCCAATTGATGGGCATCCCCTCGTTTTCCAGTTTTGGGCCACCACAAAGAGCGCAGCTATGAATATTTTTGTACTAGTCTTTTTGTCCATTATCTCTTTGGGGTACAGACCCAGCAGTGCTATGGCTGGATCAAAGGGTAGATATTATTTTGTTGCCCTTTGGGCATAGTTCCAAATTGCCCTCCAGAATGGTTGGATCAGTTCACAACTCCACCAGCAATGAATTAATGTCCCCACTTTGCCACATCCCCTCCAGCATTCATTACTTTCCTTTGCTGTTATGTTGGCCAATCTGCTACGTGTGAGGTGATACCTCAGAGTTTTTTTTATTTGCATCTCTCTGATTATAAGAGATTTAGAACACTTCTTCATGTGCTTGTTAATAGTTTTGATTTCTTTATCTGAGAACTGCCTATCCATGTCTCTTGCCCATTTATCAATTGGAGAATGACTTGATTTTTTGTACAATTGATTTAGCTCTTTATAAATATGAGTAATTAAACCTTTGTCAGAGGTTTCTATGAAGATTTTTTCCCAATTTGTTGTTTCCCTTCTGATTTTAGTTACATTGGTTTTGTTTGTACAAAAGCTTTTTAGTTTGATGTAGTCAAAATTATTTATTTTACATTTTGTGATTCTTTCTATGTCTTGCTTGGTTTTAAAGCCTTTCCCCTCCCAAAGGTCTGACATGTATACTATTCTGTGTTTACCCAATTTACTTATGGTTTCCTTCTTTATGTTTAAGTCATTCACCCATTTTGAATTTATCTTGGTGTAGGGTGTGAGGTGTTGATCTATTCCTAGTCTCTCCCACACTGTCTTCCAATTTTCCCAGCAGTTTTTATCGAATAGTGGATTTTTGTCCCAAAAGCTGGGATATTTGGGTTTATCGTATACTGTCTTGCTGAGGTCGCTTTCCCCCAATCTATTCCACTGATCTTCCTTTCTGTTTCTTAGCCAGTACCAAATTGTTTTGATGACTGCTGCTTTGTAATATAGTTTTAGGTCAGGGACTGCAAGGCCCCCATCATTTGTGTTTTTTTTCATTATTTCCCTGGATATCCTTGATCTTTTGTTCTTCCAAATGAACTTTGTTATGGTTTTTTCTAAATCAGTGAAGAAGTATTTTGGTAGTTCAATGGGTATGGCACTAAATAGATAAATAAGTTTGGGTAGGATGGTCATTTTTATTATATTGGCTCCTCCTATCCATGAGCAGTTAATGTTTTTCCATTTGCTCAAGTCTAGTTTTAGTTGTGTGGAGAGTGTTTTGTAGTTGTGTTCATATAGTTCCTCTGTTTGTCTTGGGAGGTAGATTCCTAGGTATTTTATTTTGTCTAAGGTGATTTTGAATGGGATTTCTCTTTCTAGTTCTTGCTGCTGAGCTGTGTTGGAGATATATAGAAAAGCTGATGATTTATGTGGGTTTATTTTGTATCCTGCAACTTTGCTAAAGTTGTTGATTATTTCAATTAGCTTTTTGGTTGAATCTCTAGGATTCTTTAAGTAGACCATCATGTCATCTGCAAAGAGTGATAACTTGGTCTCCTCCTTGCCTATTTTGATGCCTTCAATTTCTTTTTCTTCTCTAATTGCTACTGCTAGTGTTTCTAGTACAATGTCAAATAATAGAGGTGATAATGGGCATCCTTGTTTCACTCCTGATCTTATTGGGAATGCATCTAGTTTATCCCCATTGCAGATGATATTAGCTGATGGTTTTAGATATATACTGTTTATTATTTTTAGGAATGACCCTTCTATTCCTATGCTTTCTAGTGTTTTTAATAGGAATGGGTGTTGTGTTTTATCAAATGCTTTTTCTGCATCTATTGAGATAATCATGTGGTTCTTGCTAGTTTGCTTGTTGATGTGGTCAATTATGTAGATGGTTTTCCTAATGTTGAACCAGCCCTGCATCCCTGGTATGAATCCTACTTGATCATGGTGAATGATCCTTCTGATCACTTGCTGGAGTCTTTTTGCTAGTATCCTATTTAAGATTTTTGCATCTATATTCATTAGGGAGATTGGCCTATAGTTTTCTTTCTCTGTTTTTGACCTGCCTGGTTTTGGAATCAGTACCATGTTTGTGTCATAAAAGGAGTTTGGTAGAACTCCCTCTTTGCTTATTATGTCAAATAGTTTGTATAGTATTGGGATTAACTGTTCTTTGAATGTTTGATAGAATTCACTGGTGAATCCATCAGGCCCTGGGGATTTTTTCTTAGGAAGTTCTTTAATGGCTTGTTGGATTTCATTTTCTGATATGGGATTATTTAAGAATTCTATTTCCTCTTCTGTTAGTCTAGGCAGTTTGTATTTTTGTATATATTCATCCATTTCTCCTAAATTGGTGTATTTATTGCCATATAATTGGGCAAAGTAATTTCTAATGATTGCCTTAATTTCATCTTCATCGTAGGTGCTGTCCCCCTTTTCATCTTTAATGCTGTTAATTTGCTTTTCTTCCTTCCTTTTTTTAAGTAGATTGACCAGTACTTTGTCTATTTTGTTTGTTTTTTCAAAGTACCAACTTCTTGCCTTATTTATTAAATCAATAGTTCTATCACTTTCGATTTTATTAATTTCTCTCTTAATTTTTAGGATTTCTAGTTTGGTTTTCTGCTGGGGGGTTTTAATTTGATCGCTTTCGAGTTTTTTCATTTGCATTTCCAATTGATTGATCTCTGCTCTCCCTTGTTTGTTAATATAAGCATTCAGGGATATGAATTTACCTCTGATTACCACTTTGGCTGCATCCCGAAAGGTTTGAAAGGATGTTTCGCCATTGTCATTTTCCTCGATGAAATTATTAATTGTTTCTATGATTTCTTCTTTAACTAAACAGTTTTGGAGTATCATATTGTTTAATTTCCAATTGGTTTTAGATTTGGTTTTCCATGTACCATTACTAATCATTATTTTTATTGCCTTGTGATCTGAGAAGGCTGCATTCATTATTGCTGCTTTTCTGCATTTGTGTGGTATGTTTCTGTGACCTAATGTATGGTCAATTTTTGTGAATGTGCCATGTGGTGCTGAGAAGAAGGTGTATTCCTTTTTATCCCTATTTATTTTTCTCCATATGTCTATTAATTCTAATTTTTCTAAGATTTCATTCACTTCTTTTACCTATTTCTTATTTATTTTTTGATTTGATTTATCTAAATTTGATAATGGTTGGTTTAAGTCTCCCACTAGTATGGTTTTATTGTCTATTTCTTCCTTCAATTCTCCTAGTTTCTCCATTAGAAATTTGGGTGCTATATTATTTGGTGCATACATGTTGATTAATGATATTTCCTCATTGTCTAGAGTCCCTTTTAACAAAATATAATTACCTTCCCTATCCCTTTTGATCAGGTCTATTTTTGCATTGGCTTTATCAGATATCATGATTACCACTCCTGCCTTCTTTCTATCAGTTGAGGCCCAGAAGGTCTTACTCCATCCTTTAATTCTGACCTTGTGGGTGTCAACCCGCCTCATGTGTGTTTCTTGAAGACAACATATGGTAGGGTTTTGGATTCTAATCCATTCTGCTATTCGTCTATGTTTTATGGGTGAGTTCATCCCATTCACGTTCAAAGTTATGATTGTCATTTGTGGACTCCCTGGCATTTTGATAGCCTTTCCTAATTCTAACCTTTTCTTCTTCGGCTCTACCTTTTAGTCCAGTGATTTACTTTGAATCAGTGCCCCTTGTCCCCTCCCTTGATGTTTCCCTTTTTAGTCCCTCCCTTTTTGTTCCCTCCCCCTCCCCCCTCTCTTTCCCTCCCTTTTTGGTCACCCTCTCCCCCTCCCCCCCTTGGTTTTCCCTTCTCCCTACCCTTGTTGGGTAAGATGGAATTCAAGATCCCAATGGATCTGGATGTTTTTCCCTCTCAGAGTTGATTTCCCTGAGATTAAGGTTTAAGTAAAAAAAAAACCCTCTCTTCCTCTCCTTCTTATAGGAGTTTTCTTCCCCTCCCCTTCCCATGTGAATCTTTGTGTGAGAAAGATTATTCTATTTGGTCTTTCTTTACCCCCTATTTATACATTACATTTTCCCCACATATTAGTATACATAGATTGATATAAATGTAGTCCTTATAGAAGAGAGTTTGAGTAAAAGAAGAAGATAACATTTTCCCCCTTTCCTTAATATTTACCTTTTCAGGTATTCCTTGCTCTTTGATTTTCGGTATCAAACTTTCCACAGAGCTCTGGTCTTTTCTTTGCAAAAAGTTGGAAATCTTCTATTTTGTTGAATGCCCATACTTTCCCTTGGAAGTATATAGTCAGTTTTGCTGGGTAGCTGATTCTTGGTTGGAGACCCAGCTCTCTTGCCTTTCTGAAGATCATGTTCCATACCTTACGATCATTCAGAGTAGAACTTGCAAGGTCTTGTGTGGCCCTGATTGGCATTCCTTTATATCTAAATTGTCTTTTTCTGGCTTCCTGTAGGATTTTTTCTTTTGTTTGATAGCTTTGGAATTTGGCAATTACATTCCTGGGAGTTGTATTTTGGGGGTTTAGTGTAGAAGGTGTTCTGTGAGCTCTGTCAGTGGCTGTATTGCCCCCTTGTTCTAGAATCTCTGGGCAATTTTCTTTGATTATATCTTGTATCACCATGTTGAGTTTGGTGTTTATTTCTGGCTTTTCTGGGAGTCCAATTATTCTTAAATTATCTCTTCTCCCTCTATTTTCCAGATCTGTCACCTTGTCGGTGAGATATTTTATGTTCTCTTCTAATTTCTTGGTATTTTGTCTTTGCTTTATTAATTCTTGCTCTTTTACACGATCGTTGTCTTCCAGCTGCCTGATTCTGGCCTTTAAAGCCTGGTTTTCCTTTTTAGTTTCATCACACCGGTTTTGTAGATGTGTGAATTTCTTTTGCATTATTTCCAACTTTTCCTCCCAGAAGGCTTCCATCTTTTTGGTCATTTCTGATTCAAATTCTTCATGGGTTTGTGGAGTTTCCATTTCCTTTGGAAGATTTTGGAGCATTTTCTTGTATATCATCTTCTATCTCCTCTGTATTTTGTATTTTGGCTCCATAGAATGTGTCCAAAGTCGCCCCTTTCTTCTTATTTTTCTTGGTATTTTGGGGCTTCTGTGCTTCTGTGGAGTTTGCCATCTCTGAATGTGGAGGATTAGCTTTTCTTATCTCTGTCTGGTGTTCAGAGGCTTTAGTCCTGGGCAGATTGTCGGTTCTATGAGGTTTCCCTGGGTTAAATTGAGTATGCCTCACTGGAAATGGAGTGGAAGGGTCGGACCAGGGGGCCACACTCTCCCCCGGCTCTCTGGGTCGGGTTGCTTTCTGGAAGTTGCCTTCAGAATAGCTGGCCGTGAGGCTGTTTCCTTGGCCTGCGGGGGGATGGGCTGCGGCTTCCCGGAGCTCCGAGGGCAGTGACTTTCACTGAGACTTGGATAGCAGGATCCAGCCCGTGAAGCTGTCTTGCCCGACCTGAGGGTTGCTGTTGTTTCGACCCTGCTCTCTGCGGGGGGAGCTCCGAGGGCAGTGACTTTCACTGGGACTTGGATAGAAGGCCCTGAGGGTTGTTGTTGTTTCCGACAACCCTGCTCTCTGAGCCGGGCGCGGCTGCGGCCTCCCGGAGCCTTGGACTCTGCGCTCCTACCCCTTAGGTATGAGTGATCTCGGGTTCTGGCTTTTGAAGGGGGCCGTACCTTCTGATCCAGGTCCAGGTCCAGGAGGAGGATTCCCAGGGTCTATGCTGTTGATCGTCTTGATTTTCGGCGCCTTAGGAGCTTATAGTTTGAGATTGGTAGGGAAGGGTTTTCCGGAGATCTGAACTTTAGCTTTCTCTAAGCCGCCATCTTGACTGGAAGTGTGAGAGCAAGTAGTTTTTAAGAGAGTAAGTGGATAGAGAACCAGGCCTGGAGATAGGAGGACCTGAGTTCAAATCTGAACTCATTCACTTTGTAGTTCTGTGACCCTGGGCAAGTTGCTTTATGCCAATTGCTTATAGCACTTACTACTGTGAAATTAAAATAAATATCCAATAACTCCAAGTATTATATTTTATAAGATTTATTAATAATTAATTGAAATAGAAGAAATAAAAGGACAAAAATAAAAGCCTGAGTAAAACAAGTTTTCCCTGCCTTGTTTGAGGGAAAAGAGAGAGAGGCAGGGTCACGCACAAACTTTATCTTCAAAACATAAGGACATGATGTGAGAATGAAAGTGGGATGCTGGGATTTAGAGCCCTGGAAAGACAATTCTAATTATATAATCCGCCCTGTGGTTCCATTGGGAAATGCACATGTAGAAACCTCCCAGATTTACACTCCTAGTTTCCCCAGTGAATCAGTACACATAACCAACTTATATCTCTAAAGATCTTTAACTAGAAATACATACAATATTGCAGTTTCTAAGGGTAAATTACAATAATTTGGGAAATAAGAGGGAAATGAAAGAAAAAGAGAACAAAACCAATGATTGCTAAGTGCATTGACAAAAAGCCAATTAGGGGGCCCTTTGGCATAAGAGTGCACATTCAAAATAAAAGCATTCAACCCCCCACAGTTCAAAATCACCACATCCCAAATTTCACTCTGGATCTTTTGGTGTAGTGTGTGGTTTCTGCAGGCATCTTCATGGTGCCTTCTCCAAACAGTTCACTTTCTTGATGTGGGGAGGTAACAAGTTTCTTATCCTAAGATTACTCTCAAAAGAATTTAACCTTTGCCTTATAGGATAATAATACAACCTCCATTGAGGAGGATGTTGACCAATAATTCAAAAATCACCCAGGGAACATGACCTAGTTATGAGATATAGGAATCAATAGTCAAAAGAAAATCAAGAACCTCAAAAAAAAAACATAAAAAAGAAAAAAAATAACTTCTGAATGAAGCATAAAATATCAGTTTCATATGTAACAATTCTAAGTAAGGAAAAATAATCCTATAACAGATCCTTGAATCAGGACCTGATTAAAGTGATTTATGTCACTCAAGCCATAGTCCAGCCATAGGGGAGGTACAAATAAAGACAATGTAACAGAAATATAGCTAATAGCCAAAACACAGTA
Source organism: Monodelphis domestica (assembly GCF_027887165.1). Lineage (NCBI taxonomy): Eukaryota > Metazoa > Chordata > Mammalia > Didelphimorphia > Didelphidae > Monodelphis > Monodelphis domestica. The sequence goes on along the minus strand of NC_077232.1, from coordinate 263,471,375 downwards.
GCTGAAAATAATTCAGTGTAACAGAATAGTATAGATCAGGTTAATATGTGAACTTATAAAACAAAATTGAATTTTAAAGCAAATAGCAAATATAAGTGTGACAGTATACAGACATGGAATTGTTAGTTTTTTTTTATTGGTTGGACTTAATATTTAATTGGTGGTTGCCAGGGATTTAATTTCTAAATCCCAAAATTACTAAAATAAAATGAAATTTATGGTTGTTTATTTTTACAATAGAGGGAAGATATTAAGGAAGAGAGAAAAGGAGAGAAAAAGAGAGAGAGACAGAGACAGAGAGAGAGACAGAGAGCACTTAGAAATTAATTAGTGCTTAGAAATCCATTAGAAATTCTAAGGCACCAATCAGGGGAAAGCAGTCTCAAGATGATGGGCCTTTCTTGGAGGTTCACACCTCTAGAAAGAGCAAGGAAAGAAGTCATCCTTTACACTCACCATGGTGACCGTCTAAAGGAAAGCAACCTGAGGACTGTCTAAAGGAATGCTCCTGCACAAGCTCCTCCAGGGGTCCAGTTCCACAGCCAAGTGTCTTCACTCCAAGTCCAAGTGCCTGTTTTCCAGTCTCTCCTCAAGTGTGTCTTCTCTCTAGCTCCAAGTGACTATCTTCACTCCAAGTCCAAGCCTGAGTGACTGATCATCCCTGTGTGTCTCTGTTTCCCCTATTTAAAGACATTTTTCTCTTGTGTCACCTCCCCTAAATTTTACATCTACCAATCACAGCAGACACTCCTCTCCAGGATAGCCCATTCTTTCACACATGGGTCACAAACCTCCCACTCAATGTATGAAATGGGTGTTCATACCTTTTGTGATTATTTCACACCTTTTTGTGGTTAGTTCATACCTTTTGTGGTTAGTATGTGTAGATCTACTTTAAATACTAGGTTTACACTTTTGGGGATTAAAATCTAAAAATAGACAGGGGATTGCAGTTTAATCTTCACAACAAAGGAAGAGCTAAGTACCTTCATTGTTACAATCAGGGGAAAGCCAAATCCACTCTTCACAGAATTCAAGAGTTCTTTTCTCCAATTCCAGTAAAGAATTGTTTACTATTTGGAGGGGAACAAAATTGAAAGAGTTAATGTCAATAAAATAATGTGGTCTGAAAAGGCTTAAAATTCACCTCCAGATTCATTAAGGTTCCTTCCCCTCCCAAGTATCATTATCCATCTAGATTTCTTTGGTCACACTTCTGGGGATCCTCAGACCCTCACTGAGAATAATGTGGATAAACCCCATAGTGGATGTGTTGCAGAGATTGGGCAGGCCAAAATGGCAAGGGGGTGTAGGGTGATGAATATCCCCTCTGAATCTTGAGATTACTCTAGCTATTAACTGCAAGGTATCCAATTAGTACACCCAGGAACAGCAACAAGAAAAGATATCCTAAAACTGTAAGCTGTATGAGCTTGGGAATAGGAGATGTTTGAGATAGACAGGAAACTGGGCCATGCTTGCAATCTCTACTTCCTTTCTGTAGGTGGCGCTACCCTCATATGCACTGGCTAGGAGTAAAGAGGTTTGGAAGAGCAACCTTACTTCTCCTCCCCCCCCAGGGGTAAAAATGCCAGGGAGTCACTTGCTTCCACTGTCACATGGGCTGCTGCTCCCCTTGATTGCTCTCCCTAGCTATATGGGCAGGGAGTTAAGAGGGTGGAAGCTTGCCCTCAGGTAAATGCCCTGAGGAAGCTAATTGTTTTCTAAGAGAAACACCTGGGCTTCCAAAGCAGCAGCAAGCAATAGGGTGTTAACAATGTGAGGGAAATTTATACTTTACCAACTGTGCAGAAAGCATCTCCCAATGATCCCCAGCTAGTGTGTTCAAGAGACTTGGGGGCAGGCTCACAGCAGTAGGCTCATCAAAGACCCCCATGCAGTGTCAGGTCAAGCATGGGTGGCAGTGGCAGAAGCAGCAGCAACAGTAACAGCAATTGTGGGCAGGAAAGGAGGAGCAGCAAGGGTGGCAGAGGCTTTTAAAACTAATCTGTCTTTTTGTCTTTTAAAAAAAAAGTATTCTACCAACTTAGAGAGAAGCAAGGGTCCTAAACTCTAGACTTCTTGTCTCCAACAAATGTTAAATTTAAATCAATATGCAATAACTCCAAGTATTATATTTTCTAAGATTTGTTAGTAATCACTTAAAGTAGAAGAAATAAAAGAACAAAAGTAAAAGCCTGGGTAAAACAAATTTTCCCAGCCTTGCTTGTGGGAAAAGAGAGAGGAGTGGAGTCACATATAAAATTTATCTCTAAAACATAAGGATGTAACATAAGAACAAATGTGGGATGCTGGAATTTAGAGTACTGGAAAGACATTTCTAATTATACACTACTCTGTACAGTATTGATTCTAAGATGGAAGGTAAAGGCTTTTTATTTTATTATTTTTTTATTAAGAAATCTCTAAGGCAGAGTCAAGATAGCACTGTAGAGGCAGCAAAAGTTCAGACCTCTGAAAACCCTTCCTTACCAATTACAAACTAAATGCTCCTAGGGGACTGAAAATCAAATCTAACAACAAGACAGAGCCAAGGAACCCTCCTGCTGGACTCAATTTAAAAGGTATGCCCCCCAAAAGCCACAATTTAAGAACACTTGGGTTCAAGGGGAAGGGAGAAGGAAGGTCCCATCCCCCCCACCCCCCACCCCCACACCTAGAGTGCTAAGCCTCCAGTGGCAGAGGTTGTGACTTGCTCAGGGTCACCCAAATAGCAAATCTCAGGACACTATTAAGACTCTACAATGGGGGGGGGGGCAGTTGGGTAGCTCAGTGGATTGAAAGCCAGGCCCAGAGACAGGAGGTCCTGGGTTCAAATTTGACATCAGATACTTCCTAGCTATGTGACCCTGGACAAGTCACTTAACCCCCATTGCCTAACCCTCACCACTCTTCTGCCTTGGAACCAATACACAGTATTGATTCTAAGATGGAAGGTAAGGATTTAAAAAAACCCAAATAAAATAGGGTCAATATACCACCAGTGAAGATGAAATCAAAACAATTATTACCTGGTATTTGCTCAATTATATGCTAACAAATTTGACAATGTAGGTAAAAATGGAAGAATGCTTGTAAAAATATAAACTGCCTAGGATATCAGAGGAGGAAAAAAGAATATTTAAATAAATTTATTTTTAGAAAATGAAATTGAACAGGTCATAAATGAACTTCCTGGACCAGATGGATTTACAAGTGAATTAAAAATCAACTAATTCCAATATTAAATAAATTATTTGGAATAATAGGCAAAGAACTACTTTTATTAAATTAATATGTTGCTGATACCAAAACCAGGAAGAGCAAAAAAAAAAGGAATAATATTATAGACCAATTTTATTAATGGCTATGAATGCAAAAACCCTAAATAAAATACTAGCTAGGAGACTGTAAAAAAGTTTCACAAAATTATATATCGTGACCAAGTAGGATTTATACCTGGAATGCAGGGATGTTTAATAAAAGGAAAATGATTAATATAAATTACAATTTCAGTAACAAAGGTAACAAAAATCATATGATTTTATCAATAGAATATAGGAAAAGCTCTTCACAAAATACAACATTCTTTCCTATTAAAGACATTTGAAAGTATAATAAAATTTTACTTGAAAGTATAGAAAAATTTTACTTGAAAGCAAATGGATTTTTTCTTAAAATGATAAGAAACTTCTATGTAAAATTGTCAGCAAATATTATTTGTAACAGGGATAAGCTAGAAGCCTTCCTGATAAGATGAAGAATGAAACAAAGATGTTCACTATTACTGAGAATATTTAATTACTAATTAACAGCATTACTATTAGTAATAGAAATGCCAACAATACCAATGAGAAGAAAAAGAAATTAAAGGAGTCAGAATGGGCAAAGAGGTAATAAAGCTTTCTCTTTCTGCAGACAATATGATGGTACATGTGTAATATCCTAGAGATTCAACTAAAAATTTGAAACAATAATTTTAGTAAAGTAGCAAGATGTAAAATAAATCCATGTAAGTCTCAGCATTCTATATATCACTAACAGACCTACAAGAAGAGATAAAAAGATATATCTCATTTAAAATATCCATAGATAGAATAAAATACCTGGGCGTATTCTTGCCAAAACAAACCAAAAAATATAAAGTATTATAAAATACTTTTTACACAAAATCAGATTTAAATAATTAGAGGAATATTAATTGTTCATGGGTGGCAGAGTCAATATAATAAAAATGACAGTGTTGCCTAAACTAACCTACTTATGTATTACCGTTCCAATTAAATTACCAAAACATTATTTTATTGAGCTAGAAAAATAAAAATTCATTTGAAAAAAATGAAAGATTAAAAATATCAAATGAATTTATTAAAATACAAGAAAATAAATTCTACCAGAACCAGGTTTTTAAAAATTATTATTTTATTTTAATAATAAATTTCCACATAAGTTTTCCAAAGTTATATGATGCATATTGTCTCCTCTTTTTCCCTCCTCCCTCCTAAAGCTGATAAGCAATTCAATCTGTGTTATGCATGTATTATCACGAAAAACATTTCCATATTATTCATTTTTGTAAGCAAATAATATTATGAAAACAAAACTTCAAAACATATACCTAAATAAACAAATGAAATGTTTTCATGTTTTCATCTACTCCAACGGTTCTTTTTCTGGAGGTGGACAGCATTCTTTTTCATGAGTCCTCAGAATTGTCCTGTATCATTTTATTGCTAGCAGTACCAGATCTTAAACTGTACTACAAAATAGACTTGGGGTAAATAACAGTAGTAAGATAGTGTTCAATAAACCTAAAGATCCCAATTTTGGAGACAAGAAACCACTATTTGACAAAAATTGCTGGGAGAATTGGAAAACAGAATGGGAGAAACTAGGCTTAGATCAACATCTTATACCCTATACCAAGATTATCTCAGAATGGGTAAATGACTTACATATAAAGAGGGAAACCATAAATAAATTAGGTGAACATAGAATAGTATATCTGTAAGATCTATGAAAAGGAAGTAATTTAAGACCAAGCAGGAGATAAACACTACAAAATATAAAATGAATAATTTCAATTATATTAAATTAAAAAAATTTTGTACAACCAAAACTGATGCAACCAAAATTAGAAGGTGTAAAATTGGACTTGAACTCTGGACTTCAACCCCCACAAGCCTTTTCTCTACTTCCCCAGAATGCTTTGTAATCTCACCTGGGCCGAAATCGAGAAGGGATTTAAGCTGATTGCAAAGGCTTTTGGGCATCTCTTTTGGACTTCCGTTTTGGAGCAGAGGCATCTCTTCCATAATGTAAGGTTATCTTGTCTAGGCCTCTGGCCTAGGCACGTGTTTTTTCTTACTTGTATATTCTTTAATTCTTAATCTCTAATAAACTTCTAAAAATTATAATACTCCTTGCAGAGAGAAACTAATTCCTACCTGCCTCAGTCTCCCCTAAATTTTGATCTTTACAAAGGGAAGCAACAAATTGGGAGGAAAATTTAACAAAAACTTCTGACAAAGGTCCTATTTCTCAGATTCATAAGGAGCTAAGTCAATTGTACAAAAACATCAAGCCATTCCTTAGTTGACAAATGGTCAAGGGACATGAATAGGCATTTTTCAGATAAAGAAATCAAAACTATCAATAAGCATATGAAAAAGTGTTCTAAATCTCCCATAATTAGACAAATGCAAATCAAAACAATGCTGAGGTACCAACTTACACCTAGCAGATTGGCCAATATGACAATAAAAGAAAATAATAAATGTTGGAGGGGATGGGGCAAAATTGGGACACTAATGCATTGCTGGTGGAGTTGTGAGTTAATTCAGACATACTGGAATTATGCTCAAAGTGCTTTAAAAGACTGCCTATCCTTTGAGCTAGCTATCCCACTGTTGGGTTGTGTCCCAAAGAAATAATAGGGAAAAATAAATGTACAAAAATATTCATAGCTGCTCTCTTTGTGGTGGCAAAGAATTGGAAAATGAGGGGATGCCCTTCAATTGGGGAATGGCTGAAAAATTGTAGTATCTGTTGGTGATGGAATACTATTGTGCTTAAAGGCATAATGAACTGGAGGAATTCCATGGGAACTGGAAAGACCTCCAGGAATTGATGCAGAGTGAGAGGAGCAGAACCAGGAGAACCTTATACACAGAGATGGATACACTGGGGCCAGTACACAAACCAGGTCTCCAAGCAGTTGTTGGTATAAAAGGTAAAAGATTTATTAATAAAATAAAAGGATAGGAAGGGAGGATTAAGGAATGAGATTTCCTTAACCACTATGATTTCTCTCTTCCCTCTTCCTCTAAGTTCCCTGCATGGGGAAGCCTTTGTTTTCTTGGTACTCCCTCCTTCCTGTCTCTGGCTAATTTCCCAAGCCCTCTCTACATCCACCTGACTCTATAATATCCTCCCTGGTTGGTTTCTCAAGAGATAACAGTTCTCCAAGATGAAACAGGGATGACTCTAGATGTTTGAGTCAACCTAGCTGGGCCAGGCCTCAGACCCCAAACCAACAGCTTGACAACAAGGTTCTTTATTAGATTGATACTACATGAGATCTTAGATGTCTTTCTTCTTGTGAGGAAAGGTACTCCCAAGAAAAGTCCAAAGGTTTCGCTTCTCGCACTGCAAGACTTGGTATCCAGGATCAGCAGAGATTGGCTTTCTTCTCTCTCCTCTCAGCTCCAAGACAGGAAGCCTTTTCAGTTGGTCGCTGCTCCTTCAAATCCTCCTTCCAGACTCTAGAATCTTCTGTTTCAGAGTTCCTAGCATGTGGTCAGATCAACCTCTGCAACCAACCTCTCACTATACTTAATTTATTTATTTCTATCCCTGTAATCTTTAGCAAAACATATAAGAAAGACAGTAATAATTCTTTCATTTTAGATATGGCAGTTAAGAACCACTAAACCCTCTATTGGTGCCATGTTGTAGTGGGGGCTCTGTCTACATTTGCAAAGTACAAGCTCTAGTAGGTTCTATTAAGTGGGAAAGACTTTGTGAGTCTAGAGAAGAATTGCAGATCTCTTTTCTGCAGCCAGCTCAGCCAGATTTGAAGAAGCTTCAGGGTAGTGAATTATTTATTCAGTTATTAAAATTCTTAAAGATTCCGTGTTATATAAAGGGTTGTGATAGCTATCATTGTGAAAGCATATAAACTAAGGAAATGATAGCTCCTTGAAGTGTTCACTTGTGACTCAGGTGCTAGCCACGTGATGCTAAAATAACAACAAGAAAAATGAGAAGTTTAATAAAACCAGTTATTTGGTGCTTTTAAACTAAAAAACACCAAAACTTTGTTGAATGTGTGTGAATGTATGTGTATGGGTGTGTGTGTGTAGACTTCCAATCTAGCCACCTTGTTTATATATATAGTTGTCCTGAATTATAGAGGTAAAAACTCACCTATAGATAAATTTCCAATAGATTGTAGCCCACATATTCCCAGAGACTTCCTTATCCAACTCCTACTCTCATAAATGAGTCAAGTTCCCAGAGCAAGGCTGGTTATATTTCCCCCTCAAGGCTGTAGGAGTGGGGACAAGTAACACTGACTCAAGACTCCACCTGTTTGCTGCCGCCTCTCACCTTGACTTCCTCAAGATTTTTAGCTGGGAATCTGCCAGCCTGAAGAAGTTTTTAGAAAAGCGCATTTACAAATATAGTACAGTAAGAAGAGTTGGTATACAACATTCTTTTCCAAAGTGTGTGACAAATGATTTCATGAATACATACAGTGACAAAGGAAAATCGGCTTAGCATAGTATATAGAGCCTGGTTGGCCAAGGGTGTAACACCACTCTTGTTTTCTGGAAGTCCTTTTGCTCCATTTGTGCATAGTATTTTTGTTGGGTTCTTTATTGAGCCATGAATTCAGCCTGACTTTAGTCCCTCATGATGTCATTACTACTGCCAGCTTATCTGGGGATAAAATTGAGGATGCGGATGAAAGTCCAACATCCTCCAGATACTTTGAAGCTGGAATGTTATTAGAGGCAGATCTAGCACCAGCACTCTCCATTTAGATTCAATGTTGGGGCAAAATAAGGCACTTACAAGTCATTGAACAGTTACTAAAAGGAAACCCTGGTAAGCAAGACTTGTGTGGTTTTCATATTATACCAACTCAGAGAAGCCACTACTTTACATGGATGAGACTTTTTAATACCTTTAGGAGACCAGGAAATTGAATCAAGTGATGTAGGAGACTATCAAAGTACAGGGGTAGCCATTTAGGAAGAGCTAATTCTATATGTTGGGAATAGGGGAACCCTTATCTTCTCATTAAGGTCCTCCTCTGGTTCAAAAGGGGCAAGTCATGGATAAGATTGAAGCCAAGACTTTTCTTTCCCCACTCCATCCTCAGGGGTTCTTTTTGTGCTAAAAAGTCACATGGTCTAATTTATATGAAAAAAATTTTTTTCCTCACTTCAGATAACTTGATGATTTTATCCTAGACCCAGAAGGCAGAATAAAATCCTATAGTTAATTGAAACAGACCTTTTGCTTCAGTGAAGTGAAAGTCATTTCACTTCAATAAATGGCTTTTGAGAATCTTTAACACTTGGTCTTAGGTGTTTTAGTTATCAATTGATTATCATCTTAATTGAGACTACATGTTGGGCTTTCTACAAAAGAAAGGAAGAATATCCAGGTCCCCGCATACAGAATTATATCACTTCTTACTAGTTGTTAGAAAGTGAGAAACTATTCCCATATAGAAGCTAGAAGGGACCTTAGACACCATCTAATCTGTCAACTAGAAAAAATGCAGAACTATTAAATAGTCAAACTCACTCTTTAATCAAGGGAAAAGGGGTTAGCGTTACTAATACGACAACAGAGCTGTTTCCCAAGACTGCACAGAGTCAAGACACCCTGGTCACTAGCCCCTGGGAGTGCCACTGACTCAGGATGGACTCCGAGGAACAAAAGAACTTGGGGAACCTATATACCCTTTGGGAAATCCAGGGGCAGGGAAAGATGATTGACATCACTATGGCTACAAGGAAAATGGGAGTATTCAAACTACACTGACAAGATACAATCAAGGTAGAAGCTAGGGTGCAAGAGAAGGGGGCTGCTTACAATAGTTACTAAAGGATGGTTCATGCCCAGATCTGACCTTCCTGACAAAGGTTCTAATACAATAGGGGACACTACCTAAAACCAAGAATGTCCTTAGCATATGTTTATCTCACCCAGGGTCATCATTTCCCTTCAGGGTAGATTTCTCCTTGGAACAGGGAACAAGGACAAGCTTTTGGGGTCTCCAATCTACAAGCTAAATCTAAAATTGGGGTTCATCAGATCCACTAGGCCACAAGTTTGGGATTCCTAAATTCCATGTTGACAAATCTAATCTCATTTTACACATAAAGAAACTGAGGCTCAGTGTGGCTAAATGACTTTCCCAATGGAGAGTCTGGAGACTTATAGAGTTGTAACAAGAATCCAGGTTTCTTGACTTCAATTTTTTATTCTGAATATAAGTGATATTCTAGACAAATGGGCAATCTCTGACACACTTCTCTTTCATGTGTATGTATGTATGTTTGTATTATGTGTGTTTCTATGTGGGTAAGGAATATCTATGATTAGGATTCTGTAGCCCCCAGTAGTGGCGGTAGGTCCCAGTAAAATCACAGTCATAGTTTAGAAGTAGTCAGACATGTAACATGAGAACTTAATCCAATTTCTCCCCAAATACTAAATGTACTTCCAAGAAATTTCTGATGCAGGAATTCTATGAGAAACTGTTAGATGGTTACATATTTGCCTGTGGTTTATTATCCTATAGAAAACTCTGTTTGGAACCACTGAGGTGATCTACATCCATTGTCTCTATCTTGTACATCATTACTAAAGATTATCCTTGCAAAAGGCTTACCTAAGCCCTAAACCTACATAATTTTTCTCTAAAAAGTATGTACCCCAAATCATTAAACTTTGTCACTGATTAGCAATAGGACTTTGTGTCTGTCTGCTAGTCTGTCTTTGACCCTCCTGAATCCCAACTCCATTTCTCTTATCCTGATCCTCAACCCATGAATAACTTGATTGACACCTGGCAGGATTCAGTAATGTGAGATGCCACCAAATACTTAGGTCTAGAGTGAGAAGAGTCAGAAGAGAATGAATAAACAAGATAAAGTCAAAGTCAAAAGAATAAAAAGATGTAGGAATAAAAAAAATTCATAGAAATTGAAGGTTGAAAGGTATCACAGTAGTCAACAGTGGTCAATAAATTGAAATATGAAAGGGATCTCATATAGCATAACATTATTGAACATTGATAAGAAGAAAGGATACCTACCATTTCCTATTCTGAATGTCACTGAGAAGACACATGTTCTCTTAAGTCATAGGGTTATGAATCTGGTAAGTTACATCCTAAGGTGAGTGGTGGAAGCAACTGACTAGAGCAGATTGTGACTACTAGTTTGTAAACCAAATTAAGAGTAGAGTGTTTGGGATGCTTAACCTCTGGCAATTAAACCCTTGTTACTCGTCTAATTCTTGTATGGCCAAGGGTTAAAGGGCATTAGATTAGCTAGAACATTACAGACTCCAATCTATAACACTCATTCATGATTTAACTACGGGTGTCACCCTGTGACAGAGGCTGGCACATCAGAAAAGTGCCAGGCTGAAGAGTGTGTGAAACTGATCACCTCTATGGGGGAGGGGCCCCAGGAGATTGGAATCTTGGAGGAGCAGAAGATTCTGGCTGGGAAGAGTAGTTGGTGGCTCTCAGTTGGGAGAAGCCAAAGAAAGGTTGAAAAGGACTTTCTCCTGAGGGTTACCCACTTTTTCCTGTTTGTGACTGGAAATCCCCCCCCCCCCCAATACTTCCCAATTGAAGAGACGCAGAGAAAAGAAACCTGAGAAAAGGCATTTTGCATCTTTGTCAGACTATCTCAGCACCTGTTGCCCTGAGTCTGAAATGTGGCCAATGGGCCAAAACCCAGGATCAGTCAAACTGACTTTCTCTCAGGGAGCTCAGGCTGCCAAAGCCTGAGTTCCCCCCAAACTTGAGGAGGGAAGAAAATGGGTTTAGAGACAGGGACCCCCCTTTTCCCACTTTCCTTTCCCATTCTTTCTCTGTCAGTATTATATCCCTTTGTATTACCCTGATAGAGTTGACATTAAAATAGTTATCTTTTCCCCAAGTGATGAATCAAGTGTGAGTGAACAAATCAAGGGGAGACCTTTTGGTCTTGAGTAGTAGAGGGAGTACAAGAAAGACAAGAGCAAATCTGGGAGAGTAGCCATAGCTAAGGAGGGAAGGCAGGAGGAAAATCTTCAAACCCCCTCTCCTCTCTCTGAGTCAACCTTAAATATCAGCTGTCTCCCCTGAACCCCACTTTGAAAAGGGAGGTCTCCACTCTTTTCTCTCTCTTTTCTGAAAGACTGAACTAACTCTTCTTGAATTTGCATAGATGACAAGAAAAATTACTAAGGGACAAATTCCAAGACCAAGTACTGTCAATGCTGCCATTGGAGTCACTTAGCTAATACTCTATTATGAGTAACTTACACTCACAATATTATAGATACTCTTGCTGCAATATGGAGTCTTTATTCCAAGAGGCATTGTGAATGAGAGACAACAATTTTGGGAATGGGTACTAGGAAGGCACCTGTTGGATTTAGTTTGCTATTTACTTTGTCTTTTATTTCAAATAATGCCTTTTGATTTGTATAAATGTGCCTATGGAGTTGGTCTGGTAAAAGAAACACAATTTCTCTACACAGTTCAGTTGACATAAATTATGCTTTGAACTTGATATAGTTTTCAAGAGCTTCAAGGTTGAGGAGAGTTCCAAGCTACATTTTAAGCTGCATTCCAAACTGCAGATCTCCTGTCACTTAATTTATCGTTCTTCTCATCTTTCTTCCTTGCTGTGGATTTTATAGGAATCTGGATGTCTTAGTCTTTGTCTCTACTTCTCATCTTGCCCAAGTACTTGTCTGAGGTGGTAGTTTGGTAGTAAAAGAAAAAGAAAGTCTAAGGATAAAATGTAGATGGAAAGAATATGGGAGGTTAAAACCTCCCCCAGTACCACTTTCAAGTTGTCAATAGCTTTATTATCAATGTATTTTATGACTGTCCTGAGGAAAGGAAAGAGAAAAAGTCAAGAGAAAAAAATTGTCTTATTCTTGCTTCTTGTCCTTTCTTCTTTCCCCTGTCCACTCTATTTGTTCTCCACTTTCCCACTGCTGTTTTCTTTGCTTTCCACTGAGTTTCCCCACACTCCAGTGATAATCTCATCAGCTACCATGAAGGCAAAGGGAATAGTGAAGGTCAAGACAAAGGGCAAAAGGAGGAAGCAGGGAAAGGCAAACCTTATTCTACTATCATTTCTCCCTTGGTCCCTGTCCTCCTTCCCATTTCCTCCAGTCTCATATCTCCTCTCCTTACCCCCATTTCCATCTTACTGTTTCACGAAGTCACAGCTTCAGGATTTCCCTGACTCTTTCCTAACTCAACCTTCCTAGAGTTATTGGTCAAGGAAAACAAAAGAAGGAATAAGTATTTATTAAGTGTCTATGATAGTGATGGTAAACCAAAGATGGCATGCAGAACTCTATGGGCACTCAGCCACCCTCCCTCTCCAATCCCCAACCCCCGTTCATTACTAGAAAGGCAGAGACTTGGGTAGAGCTGTTCCCCTCCCCCTGTTCACCGTGCCTGAAGTCATTTTTTTTCATATCTCCTACTCCTCTGCCTAGCGGCCCAGTGGGAGCACTTTCTCTCTCCTTTGTGTGGAGTAATGGGGGTCAGGGCATGCCCAGCATTTGGGGATGGGTGGGCACAGCACTCAGTCTGGGAGTAGTTGGGGTGGGAGCAGGGCCTGGAACTCCATCTCTAAAAAGTTTGCCATCACCAGGATATGCCAGACACTGTGCTAAGTGCTTCTATTTTTCCTGATATGACCCCTCAAATTTAGGCCACTTATTCCTTTGTCGCTTATTGTGTCAAATGGGTAAAGTCCTTGTGGAAATCTTTGTTGTTGTTCAGTCATTTCAGTCCAACTTTTCATAACTCCATTTGATACTTTCTTGGCAAAGGTACTAGAGTGGCCATTTCCTTCTCCAGCACACTGTACAGATGAGGAAACTAAGATAGAATTAAAATGCTTGCCCAGGGTCATGCATCTGGTCATCTTCTGAGGTCAGATTTGAATTCAGATCTTCCTGACTCCAGGCCCAATGCTCTATCTACTGTGTCCCCCAGTTACTGGTATAGTTCTATTTTCTCCTAAAGTACATTCTAGTTTTTCTCTTGGCTCTTGTCAAACTGGAAATCATTTTCATAGTAGCGTGACAGAGGCTGGCACTAAAGAAGTCCAGGCTGAAGAGTGTGTGAAACTGATCACTTTGATGGGGGAGGGGCCCCAGTTTTTTGGAATCTGGAGGAGGAGAAGACTATGGCTGGTAGAGGAGTTGCTCTCAGTCTTGAGAAGCTGAAGTCAGAAGGTGGGAAAAGACTTTCTCCTGAGGGTTATCCACTTTTCCTGCTGGTGACTGGAAATCTTTCCCCCCAACACTTCCTAATTGAAGGGACTTTCTGGAGAGAAACCTGAGCAGACTTTACCTCAGCTCCTGGTGCCCATGGGTGAGTCAACCTGACTTTCTCTCAGGGGGCTCAGGGTGCCAAGGCCTGAGTTCCCCCCAGACTCAAGGGGGGAGGGGAAAGGGTTTAGATAGACAGGGACCCCCTTTCCCCACTTTCATTTCCCATTCATTCCTGCCCATTATTCCTCTTGTATTACATGATTGAGTTGACATTAAAAGTTATCTGTTCCCCAAGTTGAGTGTGAGTGAACAGATCAAGGGGAGACCCTTTGGTCTTGAGTAGTGGAGGGGGGACAAGAGGGACAAGAGTGAATTGGGGAGAACAGCTTCAGCTAAGAAGGGAAGGCAGAAGGGGAGAAATCTTCAACCCCCCCCTTCTCTCTCTGAGCCAATCCCATCAGCTGTCTCCCCTGTACCCTACTTTGAGAAGGGAGGGGTCTCCACTCTTTCTCCCTCTCTCTATTGAATTAACCTCCCATTATAATACAGTAGTTTGTGTTTTTTAGTTTAAAAAGACATTGTATTAACAGGTGACTAAAAATAGAATCTGTTAGTAAATAGAAACAGATTTTAGCCTCCTTTGATTCCTTCAGTAGGGCTTGTAGAAGATCATGCATATGATCCTACTTCACAGAATTGTGAAAAAAGTCTTTTGGAAAGTGATTTTTTCATTACAAATTCTTTAGATGCCTGCATAGGTACTCCAACATAACAATTACCCTAAATGATCAGAGTAATGTAGCCTGCATTTTAGTTTTTAAAAATTAATTCTAATTTTTCTGGGTGGGGCATAAATGTACCCCAAACATCTCCCTCAATGAACAAATAAAAGCTAATAAAAGCTTACTAAACTTAAAAAAAGTCTCTTTTCAAGATACAAAAGAACTGGCCTGGGAGAAGAAACAAATAAACAGGCAAGGAGTAGCCCTGCTGAGGCTGTACTAGAACTCCTGTGAAGAGCTTAACTGGAGAATCAGAAACCACAGGAAGCCCATATCTGAAGGGTAACTGTGCAAACTGGCTGTACTGTTAGGGACAAAGCAAAAGACTGAGGGAAATCGGTCCCCTCCTTCTTACCCAGAATGTGTGACTGCTGCCAGGAGAAAGAAATGAAAGAGGAGAGAAATATCAATCCACACATTTAGGGGGTGATCTTGGAGAGGCTCCATGGTGTCTTTTCATTTTTATGTACTCATCTCACTCATATGGAAAGGAGGTTGATCAGTCTATGGGTTTCCTAAGTTCCAAAGACATTCTTGTGTTGATTGGTCACCACCAAAGGTCCACTGTCTCCTGTATTTGCCTTGTGCCTAATCCAGAAAGGTACATTTTGCACATTTTCACTTCTGAAGAGTACTAGAAGCATAGCTATTAACTCAGGGAGCTGAAAACAGAAATAAATGGAACAGCTTGGAGAAATTACCAAAGATAGATTTAAATAGCCAAAGATTTTATTGCTAAAGTCTGGCCCCCGGTAGGTGTTTTATGATACAAAAACATTATGATTTATGGGTCAACTTTTGATGATTTCATGAAGAAGTATTAGGCCTTTTTTTTTTAAACCCTTACCTTCCATCATAGAATCAATACTGGGTATTGGTTTCAAGGCAGACTAGTAAGGGCTAGGTAACTGGAATTAAGGGACTTGACAAGGTCACACAGCTTGGAAGTATCTGAAGTCAGATTTGAACTCATGACTTGCTATTTCTAGACCTGGCTCTCAATCCACTGAGCCAAATAGCTGCCTCCAAAGCATTCAGCTTTTTGTAGTTTTCAACCTGTCTTCTTTTTCTATGTTCCTGACTTCTGGGCACATGTTTTTTGTTTACATTTTGAGCTTCTTTTATCCCTCTATTTGACATGGATTATGATTCATTATCTGTCCCTGGATTCCCCCACTGCTCTCATCCCTTATGTCTTTGTCCCCAGAGTGACCAATGCAGTAGGTATTCAGATGAAGACCTGGCCCTGGGGTGAGCCAGTCCTCAGGATGCTGCAGTAGTTCACTTACCTCTATCTTAATTTTAAGTCCTATCGTTTTGTCTTAGTAACAACTCCGAGGCAGAAGGGCAAGGGCTAGCCAAATGGAGTTAAGTGACATGCCCAGGGTCACATAGCTATGAAATGTTTCAGCCTAGATTTGAACCCTGGTTCTTCCAACTCCAGATCTGACTCTTTATCTACTGTGCTACCTAATTATCCTATTAAAATTTTTTTTTTTCTGATTTGTTGTTCAGTTATTTTCAGTCATGTCTGACTCTCCATGACACCATTTGGGTTCCCCCCCCCCAACAAAGATACTAGAGGTTTGCCAATTCTTTCTTCAGCTCACCTTACAGATGAAGAAACTGAGGCAAATAGGGTAAAGGGACTTAGCCAGGGTCATATAGCTAATAAATGTCTGAAGCTAGATTTGAACTCATGAAGATGTCTTCCTGATTCTAAGTCTAATGCTCTATCCATTGTATCACTTAGCTGCCCTGCACTTACCTCTCTTAGGTCCTGAGGTATATAGAATATGAACTTATCAATGTAGATATGAAATTTTGAACATTTTACTGAGGAACAATCAAGTTAACTTTCAGAGATGTATATAATAAGATGGGAGGTTCTTTATTTACTTTAGGAGAAAGTCAGCACTTAATACAGTGCCTGGCACATAGTAGGTGCTTAGAAAATTATTATTGCTTGAAGTAACTATAACCAAATCATTATGAAAAATTTTAAAAAGCAACAATACTTTATCTGTGGTTAGGACCAATTTGAAAAAGATAATACAATTTACTTTTTGTTTACTTTATAATGAAATTAAAAAAATTAATTCTGGAATAGTGGTACATGTCTATAATCCTAAATATTAGAGGAGCTGAGATTAGTGGATCTCTCAAGAATAGGGTGTCTGAGCTACAGTGGGTTATTCAGATGGGGTGTCCAGTGTCAACATAATGAGTCCCAGGAAGCAAGAGGATCCCCAAATTATGTAAACCCAGCCCAGGTCCCAAATGGTGCAGGTTAAAATTCCTATGCTGATCACCAGGGGGATTGAGCCTGTGAATAGCCCCTGCACTTCCACTTCTGTTGAGATGAAGAGTCCTGGCCTTAATAAAATTGAAATACCTTTAAAATAATTTATTTACTTTACGATGTCCACTGTAGTACTCAGAAAAATAAGATAAAGCAAACAGAATATAAAGAACCAGCATATTTTCATACAAAGTGTCTAGATGAAAAGATAAAAAACTATCATAAAGGAATAGTTGGAGACATCTTGATATGGATTCTTTATATATCATGCCCATTCCAATATATATATATATATATTCATAAACACATTTCTCATTCATATTTTCACACATTTTCATATACATAATTTCATGTATTTACATTCACATAAGCAGAAGAAAGGGAAATTAGGGAGGAAATTGCACAAATAGAAAGTGAGAACAACATTAATAATACAGATACAGTGTGCAGGGTTTTCCAATCAATATCAATCATTATTTTGGCAGTTGCTCCAAGCCCAGACTCTAGTATTGTTAATATAGTAGAAGAAGGATAAATGTTGTTTATAATTTTCTGTCAAGATGAGGGCTAGCATTAATAAGACATCAGTACAACATAATTACAGCTAAGACCAAAACCAAACCACATTGTTCTCATTGCCATTGATCGAGCCCTTCAAAGCTAAGCTTATGAGAAAAAATTCAATTCCATTAGTTTTCTAGAGCTCCTCTTAACCCAATAGCAATATCTCCACCTGTGTTTTGAAGGATATTTTATGGTGTCTTTGTTGTAGTGGTACCAATCACAGCTTTGTATTATTCTGTGTGAGCCAGAAAAATACATTTTAAGATAGCAATGAATCCATCAAAAAGGCAAGAAATCTAGCTGGAATGCTATAAATGATGTACACCAATGGAAAGTGTCTATCAAGGAATGGATCCAGCTAAAGAACAACAATTCCAATTGCAAAAGCAAGCCATCTAGAATGCTGCAATAAGCTAAAAGCTAGAAATCTAGTTTAGAGTAAAAAATTAGTGAATTGGCTAAAAACTTGAGTAGAAAATCACAAATACAGATAGAAAAAAAATCCACCTGGGTGGGTGGGTGGGGGACATGCTTAATAGAAATGCTGCCTAGAAAAGAGAAACATGGGAATCTACCCAAAAAGATATACATAATTATAACTAAAAGACTAGCAACCTAAATACATTCAAACCCCTATATGGATGTTAGTTCAGCTACAGTGACACAGTCAGGTATAATTCATTCATGCCTGCTCATTCTATGTGATCCCTAATTGTGTCTTTCCATAAATTCACCAAAGAGAGTCCATCCAACATTCTGGAGGCCTTTCTTGCTTTCTCCTGACATTATAAGGGTGGCCACCTGTCACTTTTCTCCTTTGCCATGTCATCACACTATCTTGTCTTTCTAGCATACATCTTCCTTGAAGACTTCTGTGTTGTTGTTGTTGTTGTTGTTGTTGTGTCTGACTCTTCAGGATCCCCATTTAGGGTTTTCTTGGCAAAGATACTGCAAGGGTTTGACATTTCCCTCTCCATTCATTTTGCAGATAAAGAAACTGAGATTAATTGAGTTAAGTGACTTACCCAGCATTACACACCTACAAAGTGTTTAAGAACAGATTTGAACACAGGAAGATGAGTATTCCTGACTCCAAGTGCAGTGCTCTATTCAGTGCACCACCTAGCTGCCCTGATGACATCTATAGGAGGATGTTAGATGTCATTGTCCAGTGTTTGTTTATTGTCCTTAGCTTTTTCCTCTTCCTAAGGGAGCAGGATGAGTAGGAAGAAGTACCCTGAGAGACAGTGCTGTTGGGAAATGTAGAAGGATGTGAAATCTTGCAAACCACATACCTCATTTGGCAGAAAAGAGAGTGTCAAGATTTAGAAAAAAATATATTAGTGGACTACAGAGCAGTTACAAATGATTGTGAAATGGTACACTTCACAATGAGTTCAAACACCTAGAATTTCAATTATTGGAATTGTAATTTACTAATAAAAGAGAGAAATAAAGAATCTACCAGATGGGACAGAATTCCCTAATGGAAAACTGCACCAGACTGACATTACAGGATAGCTTATATATGTTACAGAGTTATACAGGTTCTTATCTGACAACAAACAAACCTTAACACAGGAATGTGGGGTCTGAGATGAGGAGGCAACCCTTAGATTTATGAGGGTGCTGTTATCCAAGGAGTGTTTATCTTCACTTAGCCAAATGTTAGTTCGCTGACCCTTTGATATTCCTAAAATTCCTCTTTGTCTCCTCCCCCCCCCCCAAGCTGAGTAGAGACTAGTTTGTTATCTGCATAAACAGCTTGACTTCCTGGGGGAGGGAAGCCTGGTCTGTTCCCTAAAAATGCTGACAGGGGCCTATCTGCTTTATCTCCTTTTAATTTTTCCATCTTTAGCCTTTTTAGGGCTACTTCAATTGCAATCATATCTTTGATTAAGGATAAAACTAGTGACAATAAAACTTTAATTATACTTTCACTTGTGTTTTCTTCTATGAGCATACGGAATTCTATGCCCAGTTATTTTTGAAGCAGTTAGTGGTGCACTGGACAGTGCTGTGCCTGGAGTTACAAAGCCCCGAGTTCAAATATGGTCTCAGAAAATTAATATCTATATGATTCTGGGAAAGTCATTTGCTTACCTCAGTTTCTTTAACTGTGAAATGGGGCTAATATCAATTCAATAGGAATTTATTAAGCACCCACTGCTCAGTGTCAAGCACTATACTAAGCACTAGGGTTACAAATAAGCAAAAGAAAAAGGTTTCCTGCCTTCAAGGATCTTACAATCTAAAGAGTAAAAACAACATGCAAAAGGGAGCTAGAGCTCATTGGTGGTGGTGGAGGACCTGGGTATATGCAATGAGGGACCATGATGCTTATGAAATCCAAATCAAGCAGAATTGCTCATAGAAAGTGGAGAATTACCTGTAAAAATCAGATTCATGCAACTCTATAAAGGAAAACTTTGGAAGAGAGAAAGCTGAGGACATTGAGAGGATGCTGAATATCCAAGACTGTATTAAACAACATGATGAGATTTTGGAACAATAATAGCAACCACCTCACAGAATTGTGGTGAAGAATAAATATTTGTAAAACACTTGGCATAATCCTTAGCATATAGTAAGTACTTAATAAATGCTTATTCCCCCCTTAAAAGATTTATTTGATTTTCATTCTTTTTCTATTTGCTTTTAAAGAAAATGGTTTTCCAGACTAATGTATTTGTTTAATGCATTGCTGGTTTTTGTGTATATATATGTGTGTGTGTTTGCATCCTTGTGGGGTGAAACTCAGCTGGTAAGGTAGCTAGAGGGAGAGAATGATAGATGTGATTAATGCTGTGCAGTATCCCTTGGTAAAAATATGGGGGCTTATAACTAAACTGAAAAATATATTGCTGATCCATATTTCATAACTTTTCAATAACAGAGAAAAAAATTATGTAAAAAAAGACCAATAAACAGGTCCAGCCTGAGCCTAAAGCAGACAACATAAGGAAGAGAACTGGAGTTCTTCCTTTCTGAGTCCAAATGCCTCAAGGATCTTGGCCCTTTTGTTCCTTCCATAAATTTAAAGAAGCCTCATCCTTAAATGGGGGTACTGAGTGCAGGGATTAGAGAGAAAACCAGGACTTTAAGGGAGAATTTGGGAATAATGGAGAGGTCAGAAAAGAGGGAGTAGCTACTTCTTTTCTATACTTTACCCCCCACAACTAGACATCTTTTACTTTTGCGTTTCTAAGTTCCTCTGGTTCCATGTTGTCATCTGCTTATGGTCACCATATTCTATATTTCCCTTTGTGTGATATTCATTTTTAATTGTTTGGAAATGGTCCTATTGTTTATTTTGCTCCTATATATAGCATCACTGATATTAAATCACTGGAATTAAAAAGACAAGTCTTTGCTTTTAAGTAAATCTTAGGGTTATTAAGATATCTGCAACATTTACTCTTCCTCATCTCCAGTTTTGGGTAAAATTTGTGCATCTTGTATTTCTTGTGCCAATGAACTCTTTAGGTCAACCATTCAAAAGAATGGCAAAATGTGGACAATAGACATCCTTCACCCACTTAATGTTTCCTATTTATGTGCTAGGCCAAATTGTTTTAAATGTTTTCATATCTCTTCTAGGAGGTCTGCAGTGTTCAGGGCTTGATACCACTTTGGTATCTGTAGACAGAAGAGTCTGAGGAATCTCAGTATCCACAGAGCATTCCTTTTTTACTTGATGTACGCTGTATCTCCCCCATCACTGTAATGAACTTTTTTTGCTGAGCATATACCTTCCTGTTTTATGACTAGCCTGATGTTAAGATAGAGAGTGGTCATTTCACAGAGCTGTTTTTGTTATGTATTTCAAGGATTTTTAAATGATTTTGATATAAGAATAGAGGATATTCAGCTTGTTGGAAAAGTATCTTTAAGGAAGGATTTTGTTCCACCAATATATGACCTTTATTTTTATACCATTAACAAATAAAAAGCATCATGTGTTCTTACATTATCTACATCTTTTGGCCAATGATGATGTGATAAAGATATGGTCCATTGTTGAATATCTCTTGGGAAAATCTGCTTATTCTCTACTAATATCTTCATCAAAGATGTCCTTAATCTTTGTGTAGATTACTGGCATACAGCTTTTGTGAATACTGAGAGATGGCCTATGGTTTGGGAGTTGTTAATATTCATGAAAATATTTGTAGCATGGGTATCATTTGTGGCTTAGGAAGAAAAGGTAGAGAAATTTGTAAAATATTTGATTAAGAGTCTTTAAATATAATCAACATAGAATCTGATATTCAGTGAGTTTAATGCAAGAGCAGGAAAAGGTGAGGATTGCAAGAAATAATATGGCAAAGCATGGTTCAGTTAGAAGAAATGGATTTCAAATTACATTAATAGTTAATATATTTCTGTCTTGAATACTTTCTTGAGGAAAGAAACGGTAGTTACTGGGCATGGTAAAAACAATATCACATATGGAAAGAAAAAGAAAACACTGAATTTTAACAGACAAGAAAAGACTTGTCAATGTTGTGGGAATTATCCCTGAATTACCTGTCTCTGTATAGTTAGACCATTGCCTTATCAATACAAAGGTCAGGACTGGAAAGAAGCAAGAAAAGAACCATAATGAGAAAAAGATATGGAATATAATAGAATCATCTCAACACCTATCTATATTAATATGAGTAATTAGCAAAGAAAAATGGAAAATGGACAACATAAATGACATCATTATTAGACTAATTTTACATAGTTTACTCAATGTAAATCTATGGTCACAATAAGCAGACCAAAAAAACCCAGAATGTGTCTCAGTAAAATAGAGATTTTACTTACTTGTCAAGAAGAAAGAGATTGTGATCAAAGATAATATTGTATTAGAATATAAATTAGTTTGTAAAATATTATAAAGAAGGATGATCAATGGTTACAAAGTGGTTTTATTTCAAAAAGCAGAGAAGATGGGGAGACTAAAAACAGGTAAAACAAAGTTCAACTGGAGAGCCAACTAAGCAAAGTCATCCTAAGGGTGTTTAAAGTCATAAGTGGAAGGAGAACAAAAAATAAAAGAAAAAATGGAAATATTCTGTGAATATTGTTAAAGCAAATTGTTTTTTAACCAACAAGAACAATGGAACCACCACATTTGGAACATAAGATCACAGTCCCAGTTGTATTTATAGGGGTTGAAGAAATGGCTCTAGAAAGAAAAAGGCAGAGATAAGATCCGGTGTGTTGTGAAGATTGGATTTAGCTCTCCCCTGATTGTAACAATGAAAGTACTTAGCTTGTCTTTATTGTGAAGATTAAATTGTAATCCCCTGTCTGTTTTTAGATTTTAATCCCCAAAGTGTAAACCCAGTATTTAAAGTAGATCTACCCATACTACCCACAAAAAGGTATGAACTAACTACAAAAAGGTGTTAACTAACTACAAAAAGGTATGAACACCCATATCATACATTGAGTGGGAGGTTTGTGACCCATGTGTGAAAGAATGGGCAGTCCTGAAGAGGAGCATCTATTGTGATTGGTAGACATAAAATTTAGGGGAGGTGACACAAGAGAAAAAGGTCTTTGAATAGTGGAAACAGAGACACATAGGCATGATCAGTCACTCAGGCTTGGACTTGGAGTGAAGACAGTCACTCCGAGCTGGAGGGAAGACAGACACTTGAGGAGAGACTGGAAAACAGACACTCAGACTTGGAGTGAAGACACTCGGCTGTGGAATTGGACCCCTGGAGGAGCTTGTGATGGAGACCTCAGATTGCTTTCCTTTTAGAAGGTCACCATAGGGAGTTTAAAGACTGACTTCTTTTCTTGCCCTTTCTGGAGGTTTGAACCTCCGAGAAAGGCCCATCATCTTGAGACTGCTTTCCCCTAACTGGTGCCTTAGAATTTCTAACTGGTTCAGAGGAAGAGCTCTCTCTCTCTCTCTCTCTCTCTCTCTCTCTCTCTCTCTCTCTGTCTCTCTTTTTTTCCTCTCTCTTTCTCCTTTTCTCTTTTCCTTAATATCTTCCCTCTATTGTAAAATAAACTACCATAAATTCTATTAGACTTTAGTAATTCATCTTGGGATTTAGAAATTAAATCCCTGGCAACCACCAATTTAAATATTCATATCCAACCACATAAATTTAACATATTATATAGAAAATCTGGGGAGACAAAATTATGAGGATGTTGAGGGATCATGCAAGGTATCTGACAGAGGGGTAAGATATCAAATGAGTGAAAAAACCTAAATAGAAATTTACAAACACAGATACATTACAGCTAACCCACCAAGAGAACTAAAAATCCAGCAAGAAAGCTATAAATAAACTTTGAAGATGTAATAATACCTAGAAAACCATAAATAAAGCTATTTAGCATCAAGGCCAATCAGAAAGCTAAAAATCTAGCTGGGAAATCCAGAAAGCTGGAAATCTAACTGAGAATAAAAAATATAACTAGCAATTTTATTTTTCATTGTAAGTTATTTATTTAGTCAATATAGGATATTATTCCTACAAGAATCATATTCTTTTCCTCCCTTCCCTCCCCCCACTCATTCCTTAACTGACACATGATTCCACTGGGTATTACATGTGTCCTTGATCAAAACCTGTTTCCATGTTGTTGGTGTTTGCATTAGGATGTTAATTTAGAGTCTTCATCCCCAATCATATCCCCTCATGTAATCATGTAATGATTACATGTAATCATGTAATCATGTAATCAAGCAGTTGTTTTTCGTTGGTGTTTCTATTCCCACCACTGCATTGCCACTAATGGAGAAGTCTATTACATTCGATTGTACCACAGTGTATCAGTCTCTGTGTACAATGTTTTCCTGGTTCTGCTCCTTTTGTTCTGCATCAATTCCTGGAAGTCATTCCAGTTCCCATGGAATTCCTCCACTTTTCTTTGAGCACAATAATATTCCATCACCAACATATGCCACAATTTGTTTAGCCATTCCCCAATTGAAGGGCATCCCCTCATTTTCCAATTTTTTGACACCACAAAGAGTGCAGCTATGAATATTCTTGTACAAGTCTTTTTCCTTATTATCTCTTTGGGGTACAAACCCAGCAGTACTATGGCTGGATCAAAGGGCAGACAGTCCTTTATTGCCCTTTGGGCATAGTTCCAAATTGCCCTCCAGAATGGTTGGATCAGTTCACAACTCCACCAGCAATGAATTAATGTCCCCACTTTGCCACATCCCCTCCAGCATTCATTACTTTCCTTTGCTGTCATGTTAGCCAATCTGCTAGGTGTGAGGTGATACCTCAGAGTTGTTTTGATTTGTATCTCTCTGATTATAAGAGATTTAGAACACTTTTTCATGTGCTTATTAATAGTTTTTATTTTTTTAGCTGAAAACTGCCTATTCATGTCCCTTGCCCATTTATCAATTGGAGAATGGTTTGATTTTTTTGTACAATTGATTTAGCTCTTTATAAATTTGAGTAATTAAACCTTTGTCAGAGGTTTTTGTTATGAAGATTGTTTCCCAATTTGTTGCTTGCCTTCTAATTTTGGTTACATTGGTTTTATTTGTACAAAAACTTTTTAATTTGATGTAATCAAAAGTATTGATTTTACATTTTGTGACTCTTTCTAAGTCTTGCTTGGTTTTAAAATCTTTCCCTTCCCACAGATCTGACATGTATACTCTTCTGTGTTCAACTAATTTACTTATAGTTTCCTTCTTTATGTTCAAGTCATTCACCCATTCTGAATTTATCTTGGTGTAGGGTGTCAGATGTTGATCCAAACCTAATCTTTCCCATACTCTCTTCCAACTTACCTAGCAGTTTTTATCAAATAGTGGATTTTTGTCCCCAAAGCTGGGGTCTTTGGGTTTGTCATAGACTGTCTTGCTGAGGTCACTTACCCCAAGTCTTGAATTGTATTTTAAGTTCTTCCAAAGCCTGTATCCAATTCGCTGGAGTTTCTGTTTTTTTTTTTTTTGGCTTGCTGTTCCTTCATCCTTCTCTGTTCCATTTGCTCTTTGTTCATTGCCTGGATAGAAGATGTCAAATATAATTTCTTTTTTCTTTTTCTGTTGTTTGCTCATATTTAACCCTTCTTTACTTCCTGTAGTTGCCTGCACTTTTTCTCCTCTCATTTTGTTTTGGATTTCTGGTTTTGGGTTTTTCTGTCAGTCTCCTCCCTTGGAGCTTTGTCTGCAAATCTCTCAGCTCAGTCTGTTGAGGAGGGGTGTTGGAGCTTGAGCTTCCCTGCCCTCTGAAGGCTTTCATGGGATTAATCCCAACTGAGTTGCAGAGCTGGATATTCCCTAAGGCCAAAACCTTGGGGGGGGGGCAATATGGAGTGTCTCTGCTGCTGCAACTAGGCTTCCCACTCTGTGCTTCTCCTCCAACTCCTTCACCAACATCAATGCTCTGAGCCTGGCACAGCTTTGCTCACAGGGCACTCCCTCCAGACCAGCACCATTGCCTGCCCAGAGGTTCCAGCTGCCACTGGGAGCTTAGTGCTCTAGGTGGGGGAGGTGTCCTGGGACCTTCCTTCTTTCTTCCCCTTAAACCTGAGTCTTCTCGAATTCATGATTTTGGGGAGTGTACCTTTTAAGTTGAGTCCAGCAGGAGGGTTCCTTGGCTTTGTCATATTGTTAGGTTTGATTTTCAGTCCCCTAGGAGAATTTAGTTTGTAATTGGTAGGAGGGAGTTTCAGAGGTCTGAACTTTTGCTGCCTCTATGCTGCCATCTTGACTCTGCCTCAGCAATTTTTTAAATTGGATTAAATTAAATGGAATGTCACAGTTAATAATCCTTTTAGAATCTCGTGGCAAATTCTGTCTCTAGCCTGTAACCCATCTCTCTATCTCAACTAGAGGAGAATTAAAGAAGAATATTATGGTAAAGATGGAAGCACTTTATTGACATTATTACATATTATGGATTTATCCCCAAACATTCCTACCTTTCTCTTTAATAAGAGTTCTTAGACCCATTCCTCCACTGTAAAAATATTTAAGGGTTATTCACATTGTTGTCTCAGAATTCCATCTCACCAACTTTAATTTTAAGATTATATACCAAATCTGGGAAAAATATCAAAAGATAAAGTAAAATATCAAATATATAACCACTAAATATAATTGATGCTAAAATATGATAGTTGATATATTGTCATGGGGGAAATCAGTGCCACAGGATCAACTACACAAATGTGTGTATATACATATATACATATATAACACATACACCAAATGATGCTTTGCCTATATTATTTCATTTATTCCTTATAATAATCCTAAAAGGTAAGGACTACAGATATTATTTCTATATAAATGGTGACTGCTCAAAAAAATGCCATCCTGATGGAATTTTATGACTATAGTCTTGAATGTGGGCTTTAGAAATAAAAAAAATAAAAATAATAATTTAAACTTTATCTTCCATCTTAAAATAAATACTTCCATCTTAAAAAAATACTAAAAGGCTGAAAAGCAATAAGGGCTAGGCAATGGGCATCAAGTGACTTGTCTAGGATCACACAGCTAGGACTGTCTGAAGTCATATTTGAACCCAGGATCACCTATCTAAATGCCTGGCTCTTTCTTTCTTTCTTTCTTTCTTTCTTTCTTTCTTTCTTTCTTTCTTTCTTTCTTTCTTTCTTTCTTTCTTTCTTTCTTTCTTTCTTTCTTTCTTTCTTTCTTTCTTTCTTTCTTTCTTTCTTTCTTTCTTTCTTTCTTTCTTTCTTTCTTTCTTTCTTTCTTTCTTTCTTTCTTTCTTTCTTTCTTTCTTTCTTTCTTTCTTTCTTTCTTTCTTTCTTTCTTTCTTTCTTTCTCTTTTTCAAAGTATTAAAGTATTTGCACAACTGTCTTAACTTTTAATTTTATAATTTTATTCTTAATCTAAATTCTGAGTATAGTGTCTGGCACATAGTAGGTATTTGTTATCTCTAACTTACAGCTTTCTGGTCAGAGATATTGATAGGTTGAGCTCCTAGAAACTTATTATCAGCATCCCATGGGTCAGCCTGGTGAGTTGTTACTATTTTTCTTACTCGCAAATACTTTCACCAAATTATAAGGGATTTTTACAAACATGTAACTCATGTTAGAGATCATAGAATATTAGCAGGATTAACAGGGATGTAATGCCCTATTATGAACATTTTTTAACATCTTTCAAATTTTGTTGGGGGAAAGTTCTTTTCCCATGTAGAAGTCTAGCATTCAAACTAAAAGAGAACAACAACAACAAAATCTTACTTTCCATCTTAAAATGAATATTGTTTAATGATTCCAAGGTAGAAGAGTGGTAAGGGCTAGGCAATGGGGAGTAAGTGATCTGCACAGAGTCATACATTTAGAAAGTATCTGAGGCCATATTTGAACCCAGGACCTACTATCTCTAAGCCTGAATCCATTGAGCCACCTACCTGCATCCTACCATTTAACCTTTCAGTGTGGGACCATTGTTTTGCCCTCAGATTATGGGAATATATTAGTATCTAATGGCTAGTATCCTTCTTATATATCCTGGTCCTGACCAGTATTCCCTGTAGAAGCTTTTTTCCCTTTTATATATTCCCTTTTATATATTATCTGGTCCAGTGAAACATCAAATTTCTATTATTCAACCTCTATAACTAGTCTTATATCCCACAGACACCATTTGGTGTTTATTGGAAGGATCCTAAAAGAAGAGGAGCTTCTGATCCCCTCTATTAAAAGCCTTTCAGCCTCTGGATCTAATTCATTTTTCTATATCAATATCTCAATTCTCTCCCCTTTCCCATTCATTTTCTATTTCAGTTAAACGAGCTTCACCTGCTAGGTGGCTAAGTGAATAGAGCACTGGGTATAGAGTCAGGAAACCTGAGTTCAAATCCAGCCTCTGACATTTCCTAGCTGTGTAACCCTGGGCAGATCACTTAATCTCTGTTTGCCTAACCCAGTGGAGAAGAAAATGGCAAACTACTCCAATACCTTTACCAAGAAAATGTCATGGACAGCTTTGGTATGCTCTGGGGTTATGAAGAGTCTGTCCTATCAAAAACTCATTTATTTGTTGCTTCCTGTACCTGATATTCCATCTCTTGCTTCCATGCTTTTTTCTTTTCTTTTTTCTCCGTAGCATATTAAAAAACAAAAAAACAAACAACTCATCTTCCATTTTTGAATCAAAACTGTGTGTTGGTTCCAAGACAGAAGAGTGGTAAGGGCTAGGCAAAGGGGGTTAAGTGACTTGGCCAGGGTCACACAACTGGGAAGTGTCTGAGAACAGATTTGAATACAGGATTCTGAGTCTCTAGGGCTGGCTTTCTATCCACTGAGTCACTGGCTGTCTCCTGCTCTATACCTTTTTCCCAGGTTGATTTCCATGCTTGGAACTCTTTCTCTCCTCACCTCTAATTCCTAAAATCTCTAAGTGTCTTTTGTGAGGGAAGTTCTACCTTTCTTCCCTTTCTGGATCACTTAGTTTTGTATGTCTGAGTGAGTTTGTGTCATCTACAGCACCTACTTAGGGTACGTAACTGAATTTGACCTGGAAGTGAGATAGACGATAAAAGGGATGAACAAGGAAGTGTTCCCTCTCTCTGTTGGCCAGCCAAAGTGGCTGTTCCTGGAGGTCAGGCTGAGAGCACCTATGTGGGAGCTAGATTAGGGTATTTTACTCTTATCTTTTGACATATTTCTCATTTTTTACCTATCCAAGTGATTCTTAAAAAAAAATTTTTTTTTTTTAAATTTAAACCCTTACCTTCCATCTTGGAACTAATACTGTGTATTGGTTCCAAGTCAGAAAAGGGGTAAGGAGGGGGCAGCTGGGTAGCTCAGTGGATTGAGAGCCAGACCTAGAGATGAGAGGTTCTAGGTTCAAATCTGGCCTCAGCCACTTCCTAGCTGTGTGACCCTGGGCAAGTCACTTGACCCCCATTGCCTAGCCCTTACCACTCTTCTGCCTTGGAACCAATACACAGTATTGACTCCAAAATGGAAGGTAAGGGTTTTAAATAAAAAAAAAGGAAAAGGGGTAAGGGCTAGGCAATGGGAGTTAAGTGACTTGCCCAGGGTCACACAGCTGGGAAGTGTCTGAGGTCAGATTTGAACCCAGGACCTCCTGTCTCTAGGCCTGGCTCTCAATTCACTGAGCCACCCAGCTGTCCCCATATCCAAGTAATTCTAATAAACTTTATTAACTTAAGACATTCTAATAATTTTAATTCTTACATAACGGCTGCCATGAGGCTCAAGAGAATTCCTGCTTCTTCACCATTTTACTCTTTCTAGCCTCTTTAGAGCAGTTTAAATAGAAATTAGGTCAGACTAGTCAAGATGCCTAGTGATGGAGACCATTTCAAACTGAAACTTCCAGTGCTACCTCCATGTCCTGCCACTCCCCCTGCTGCTGATTCTGTGACCTACAGGTACCAGGATGGTTAAGGTAAGATCTCCTGCCTTTTAAAGGGGATGCTCTTCCTTCTGGGAGACATTTTTGAGGCCCCAAGACCCCCTCCTGAGGCCCTATGTGGGCTCCAGCTTTAGCCAAAGAACAAGTGCGGGGGTGGTAGGGGAAGAGCAGTAGCACAGCCACAGCAAGAGCAGCAACAGCAGGCACAGGGCAAAGCTGCGCAGTGCCACAGGGGCTCCAGGCACTTTGCATTCTTGGAGCTGCTCTCCTGAAACTCCATATGGCCAGTGCCACAGTAGCAGCCTGGAGGGCCCACCTGGTAAGCCTGATTAGAAGAGGTAGCCACATGGCCACTGGCTTTTTATTCCAAGTAGAGCCAGCCTTCTATCTGGCCTGGGGGAAGGGGGGACTGGGATAGTTACTTATTGAGCATCTCATGGTCCTGGCCAACAAAGTCTGGCTAGTGGCCACATCTCAGCTCTTCACCCCTGCCCTACAGTTTTGACTGGTAAGCTCTACAGTAGCCACAACTAGCAAGGGCCGCCAACCCACTTGACCTGAGCCCAGGGTGGGCTTCCACACTCAGGGCTTGAAGGTTGTGACTGGAGAGCCAGCCCACACCAGGTGCCCTGCACTGATCCCTCAACCTTGACACCAGAACTCTCTAGCTTCCTGGGGGTGGGGTGGGGACAGGCCAGGTGTGGACATGGGTGGGTAGCTCCATGCTCCAGGTTATGGCCAAGGGATCACAGCAGCCGCTGCATGCCAGTGCAGCACCACCTACTGAAAAAAGTAAAAATGTAGGCAATTAAAAAAACCAATTAAATACAATTTAATTAATTAAATAATTAAATAAATCAAATTGTATTGAATCAAATTAAAATTTAAAAGAAAATGTAAAAGAAAAATGAACAAAATAAAAGTAGTTAAATTGAATAAAATCAAATTAAACCCAATTAATTAAATACAATATTAGTTGGATATACTAATTCAGTGATCCATCATTTCAAAAATAATGATAATAAAATAATAATATAATAATACAATTTTTTATTGCCTTGCATTGATTTCTTATTTAACCCTAATCCACTTTGTTTGGTTTCTACAATAAAATTAAAGAAAGTTGTGTTTCAATTTCTTTTACTAGGGTATTGGTAGTATTTTTGCATTCTTTAATTATTTGAATTCATAAAGCTCCTAGCCCCAGTGAAACACAGCTGCTGGGACCATAACTAAACTCCTAAATCCCCACTTAAGTTGGGGTTTCTTTTCCTCAGCAGCAATAGCCAGAATAGCGGCTCTAGTATCAGTACTACATAGCTACTACTGAGCTGAGCTCCTAACTCTCTTTTCTTTAGCAGCATCAGCAGCAGCCAAAGAAGAAGCCCCAAAGAGATAGGGTAGAAAAACCCAGGAATTTTCCCAAACAGATCAGGACAGGAAGACTAGGTATTTTTCTAAATTTGAGGACAAAAGTCCCCATAGTTTTGACCAGATGTTATGGGAATTACTGCAACAAATTAGAGAAAATCAGGCAAAGTATTCAAGGGTTCTCCCTGTATAAATTACTAAGCAACTAGGATGAACCAGGCTTTCCTGGTTGGTATGCCAAAGAAGGAAGCAAAATGGTTATGCAAGATCTGGGCACTAAGATCTTTTAGCTGGCCAAGGTTTGGTTCATTTCACTTTTAAAATTCTAAATGAACTAAAACTGGCCACTGGCAACAGGAATTCTAAAAAATATTGTTATTGACTGCTTTGGGCACATCTTGACAGTTCAATCAAACCCAGTACCCTCCAAAAATAGCTCAGTTGAATCTGAAAAACCTGATACACTGATTTCACAGCCTGCTAGTCATGAGGCTATTCCTTATCTAGATCCAGGCCATTCTTATTGACACCTTTGGCACATCTCCCTCCCATGCACCTCTCACCTCCCAGCCCACCTTTGGTACCATCTCTATCCATCATACCCCCTTACCATCTAAGCCTACCCAGTCTTTGCCTTTCCTCCCCCAGTCTTTGCACCCTTGCCCAACCTCCCCTCCTCCCCATCCCCACCCCTGCCCCACCCAGTATCTGATCACCCTGTTCTCCCTCTCCTTCCACTGCATAACCTCTACATCTACTAGACTGCTCCTCCTCTAGTTCCCCTTCCCCATCCACTCAGCCTCAACTTGAAAAATAAACCAGGCACCAGTAATTATAGACAAGTCAAATACCAGCCTTTTCTCTCTAAAGCTGTGATGACAAAGCAATGGTGGCTCACAGAGACCTCTTTGTGGGCATGCACAGGCCCCTGGCTTGGTCAGCTGGGAGCCTGGCCCCACTCTCAAATATGGGGATGGGTGGGACATTCCAGCTTCTCTCCACTATCTCAGGTGCTGAGCAAGGCCTCCCTCAATGGCCCTGGGAAATTTGCCTAGCCTCTATCTCTGGCCAGAGCAGCGGGGCTGGGGCCCCATCTCTGCCTTCCACTGGAGCAATGTGGCCAGAGCCCTATTTCTACTTCTATCTCTGGATGAACCTGGCCACCCCCCCCCCCCTCAGCCTAGCCTCACTTCCAAATGCAAGGGGAGAATATGGGGCACTCGAACCTCCTGAGCCTCCCTCCACATTTTCTACAGAGCTCAGTCTTTTCATAGATTCAGTAATTGAGCAAGGAATAATAATTCCATGCAAATCTGAATATAATACACCTATTCCTGTTAAAAAAAAAAGCCAAAGCCAGGATCAGATGGAAAACCCATTTATTGGTTTGTACAAGATCTAAGGGCTGTAAACCATCATGCTATAAAGACACCCTGTGGTCCCCTATCCAGTCACAATTATCTCATCTATTTTCAGCATCACCATATATTTTACTGTGGTGAATTTGTGCTAGCAGTTTATAAATCCTTATCCACGAATATTCCAGGAATATATTTGCCTTCACCTGGAAAGGCTCTCAATGGTCATGGTCTAGGCTTCCACAGGGACTTATCAATAGTCCAACATTGTTTTCACAAATTTTAAGAAAGGATTTAGCTAATATAATTTTTTAGAAGAGCTGTTTAATACAGTTTGTGGATGATCTGCTCTTTTTTGCACCAATGTGACAGCATGCTAGTAAACCAGTAAATATCTTCTCTTGGAATTACATAGGAGAGGCCCCATGTCCTCTAAGGCTAAGGTTTAGTGGTGTGTTCCCAAAATAGAACTATTTATTCTTTGTTCTAACTCCTGGAATCTCTTCCATTTCCCTTAAATGCATTGAGTCTATTCAGAAAAAAACTACCCCCTCCACTAAGAAGCAGTTGAAGGCAGTTTTAGAAGCAACAGGGTTTTGTAGGCAGTGGATCCCTTGCTATGGGGAAATTATAAAACACCTTATAGCTCTGACAAAAAAAGGAGTTCCTGAACTGCTCCAATTAGATACAGAATACCTGTCAGCTCTCTCAGAATTAAAACAAGCTATTTTGTCTGCCCCTGCTCTAGAAATCCCAGATTACAAAAACCCATTTACCTTGTATGTACATGAACAAAGGCGGGTAACTTCAGGTGTTTTAACTCAAACTTTGAGTCCTTTTCAGCATCTACTTGCTTATTATTTAGCACAGCTAGACCCAGTAATTAAAGGAACACCACTCTATCTTAGACACATAGCCGCCAGATCTTTGTTAGTAATTAAATCTGCTGATTTAATATTGGGCGCCCATTAACCATAATGTGCCCACACAAAAGTGAGGCATTGTTGCTATGTATAGAACACAGGCATTTTTGGATCAAAGAGTTGCTAGGAATAAGATAATCTTATTGGGGAATGAAAATATTACCCTGAAATGCTGTACAATCCTTAATCCTGCCACATTGCTTCCAGATTTGCCAGTTTCAAGAGAATCATTACACAATTGTGAATCTTTCATATCCATGACCAAAAAGCCACATGATAATGCCTTTGACATTCCTTTAGAAAACTGAGATTTAGTTTTATTCACTGATGGTTCTTTTATGAGGGATGGCATACACTATGCTGGAGCTGCTGTGGTCACAGAATTTGCCACTGTTTGGTCAGCTTCACTGCCCTCAAATATTAGTGCTCAAGGTGTAGAACTGATAGCTTTGAAATATGCCTGCAGAATTGCCAAGTGAAAGAAAGCAACAATTTACACTGGCTTCAGAGAGGCTTTCTAACCTCTGTTGGAAAGTGTATTACAAACACAGAGATTACTAATGAGGTGTTTTCTACTCTCCAGTTACCTGAAACTCTTGCTGTAGTTCATTGTTCTGCCCCTACAGGGGGTACTAACCCTCACTTGGGAGGGAATCAAAAGGCAGATTTCATAGCAAAGCTTGCTGCCTCAAAAGAACCTGAGTTGATTTTAGCTTTGATATCTAGTAATGAATAAAATTTGTCTCTCTCTTTTAATGAACAGGAAGTAGAAAAATGGACAAAAGTTTAAAGCAAAACAGATTGTTTGGCTATGGGTGTCATCTGAAGGAAAATCCCTACACTCTAGAAGCTTCTATCACCAAATATGCTTATCTGTTCACAAGAGTGGTCACTTTGGCAGTCAACGTATTGTAGACTCTGTTAAAAAGGTTTGATTAACCCCTGGTATAACCACCATATCCTTCAAAGTATATGCAGCCTGCCCTACTTGCAAGGAATACACTCAACATGCTTTTCATGGCAAGGCTTCTGGTGTGCAGTCTCTGGCTTACATACCTTTTGAGCATTTGCAAATTGGTTTTATTATTATGCCTAAGGTTGGACATTATAAAGTTTGTCTGATCATAGTGGACCAACTCACCAGATGAATAGAAGTGCTCAAACCACGGCAGCTTTTGTTGCTAAGGTGCTTTTGAGGGAAATTGTCCCTTGCTTAGCCCACCAGCACACATTGATTCCAACAGGGGAACCCGTTTTTCTTTTTTTTTTTTTAAATATATACTGTGTATTTGTTCCAAGGCAGAAGAATGGGAAGGGTTAGGCAATGGGAGTTAAGTGAGTTGCCCAGGTTCACACAGCTGGGAAGTGTCTGAGGCCAGATTTGAACCTAGGACGTCCTATCTCTAAGCCTGGCTGTCAATCCACTGAGCTACCTATCTGCCCCCAGAACCCATTTTTCTGACTCAGTTTTATCTCAGGTTTATTCTTGTTTAGGAATTACTCCCCAATCCCACATACTAGTAAACATGAACAAATTAATAGAGACCTTAACCACATGATTAGTAAATTGTACACTGAGAATCACTTGAAATGGCCTGAGGTTCTCCCCTTAGACTTGTTTTATCTTCACAGCAGGTTCAGGGGAGATATACATGTCCCACCATTTGAGATGCTTTTTGGACATCCCCTTCCCCCGCCCATACAGACTAAGCCTTTTCCCCTTGCATACACATCATTACTAGTGTTATAGATGATATTGAGCTTGGTAATGGTTATTGATCTTTATGGCTGGTGGATATTGATCAGCTAAGCTGTCAGTGAGCTCTGGTGGATGGCAGTTGATAACTTGCTGGATACAGTTTAATCCAACAAAATTTATTACTATCAGGAGAGGCAAGAAAAGAATAAAAAGGTAGATATATAAAGGATATATTAAATTTAAACTAAAATTTCTAAGTATTCCAAAAATCAACTATCCCACAAGGGATTTCTTCTTGTTCACCAAAGGTGAACCTTCTTAAATCTATTCTACAACTGACTTCCTAAACCCCCAAATTATCTTTCTAACCTTATTCTAATATATAAATTCCAACTATTCTTAACCTCCTTAAAATATAAATCAAATGAACAAGTTGTCCTCTTAACTGACCGATATGGCACTTAGAAATCAAAATGTCTCCTCTGACTCTTCCCAGCTTGAAGTCTGAGCAAACACTGTTTTCATTGAGGGTCAAATAGTGCCCCGACTTGTGGTTGTTTCTCCCTATCAGGAGAACAGCTCAGACAGCCAAGCCTCTTCCCACCTTCACAGATGTTCTTGTAAGGTTTCCAAGTTTAGTTTGGCTAATCTCTAACTGATATTATCCAGAGAAAAGTCACCAACCACCTCTCCAAACAGTGACTCCAGAGAGAGTGGCCAAGAATCCAAACTGCTTTCCCAGAAATCCAATATTCCTTAAAGAGCCCATGGTGATTTTTACCCCTGACCTTGCAAAACAGGGGACAAGAAAGAATACTTTCTCTGATATCTATCTCTTTGTATTTGAATTACTGCTATATAAACTTAACTAATAACAAATTAAACCTAACATGTGGGGGAAACTTCTTTTGCTACTTATATACAAGAATTGCAGGTAAAATGGCAAATTGTGAAAATTCACGAATCTGGAGCTGCAGTATAACCTGGACCTTTAGACTTATTGCTCCATGATGTACACTTAGGAGACAAGGTATACATAAAGACCTGGTGAAAAAAATTATATACACTCACCCCATTGTGAGTGTTTATACACACAACACTTTTGAGTGAGAAATTTTTGTGTTATGCCTCTGTTTGGCTAACTCATTGTCAAATGGGATGTACAATATGAATTTCTGATTTTTAAAATTGTTTTTCTCTGTATTTTAAATAGGAAATTTGTTTTTTTGTCTTTTCTCCTTTTTTTATACTTCACTGATGAGTCCAGCTCATCAGAAACAGATAGGGTCCCAAAAGGCAGTAAAGGAAATTGATACAGACAGAATTGGGGGTCAGGAGGATTGAGAAAGCTGATGATTTTCATGGTAAAGGTTTATTGGGAAGAGCTAGCATTTTATAGAGGGAGCAAAACAAGTTAGGGTCTTTGTACAAGTTTTCACCTACACAATGAAAAGTAAATGACTGAAAAAGTGGTACAATGTAATCTTGTTTACCTCATCAAGTCTACACAATGATTTCTATAGATTATAAATCAACCTGTAACAGCCTAACTTAGTTTCCCAAGAAAAAACATGCATCAGTGATTTTGCAGGTACATCTAGTACAAATATGAAGGGGGAAAGGAGGGGTTTGAGGCCTCAGGGTGAGGAGTGAGATATGTAACTGCCATAGACTGGTCTATGGCTTCAGCCTTGTTGAGGGTCTCAGGCTTTTTGCTTTTCAGGTCCCCAAAGCTTTGCTCAGTGAAGTCTCAGACTTTGTCTTGCATCAAGCTTTGCATCCCATTCTTAAGTACATGGAATCATTATTAATGTTTTTGATTTTGAAGGATAAGTTTACAATATCTATTAGCTCTAATACAAATGCATACCCAAAAGTTTTAGACTATGGAAATTGATTGTTAAGTATGGAACTTACTAAAATTTGGGTCTAATTTCAGAAGAAGGGATTACTAAGGAACCACTTCACAGTAAAAAGAAGCACAAGATCAAGGAGACCAACAATCCCTGTGGAATTGATGAGAATCTATGGTAAGATAGAGGTTTTGAGGTTCAAGGAAGTGGCTGTTTGGCAAATCCAGAGTTTAGACATCCCTGTGCCAAGTTTATATAGGTACCTTCATTTGACTTTCATTTTGAATCCCCTCTCTCTGAGACAGAAGGTACAATCAGACCAGGAAATTATACTTACCTTTTACCTCAGACTTTTTCCTCTTTCTCTTTTACAGTAGGAAAATTTTCTGTAGTCCTGGTTGCCATTGGGTAAGTACAATATTGCTGCAATTGTCCTGCATACTTGTAGGGCATAAGTTACTTTATTTATTTTTATTTTTTTAGTCAATGGGGGTTAAATGACTTGCCCAGGGTCACACAGCTGGGAAGTGTCTGAGGCCAGATTTGAATCCACAACCTCCTGTCTCTAGACCTGGCTCTCAATCCACTGAGCTACCCAGCTGTCCTCCATAAGCTACTTTCATTGGGCTTTGCTGGTGATTCAAGTATCTGTTATGGTTTTATTTTTACTTGTAATTGTATACACATAGGATTTATATATATATATATATATTTATTGAGAATTTAATTTTTTCTTTTCTATTCTGTTTTTGGGTTTCTGTTTTTATTCTGAGAATTGATTCATATACCTCATAGCTCAGCTATGTATCCTGGTATGATTCTAGTGTTGATCAAAACCCTCCTAAGGGGGAATTGTATAATTATCCTAAAATTCAAGGGTTAGGAATTTTTAAAGCAATTTTAGGAAGAGAAAATCACCAGTACCCTGAATCAAGAAAGTGGATCTTCTGAAGAAGATGCCTTAAGGATGCTGAAAGAGTCAAGAGATTCAGAGTGAACTTTGGGATATTATTAACTGAACTGGAGACTGAACCTATCATTTATTCTGAATGTAAACTCATGCCAAAAGGGTATGCCTTCTAATTGGCTTTTTTCAATGTGTCTATCAATCATTTTTTGTTTTATTTTCTCCTTTTTGTTTTCTTTCCCTCTTAATCCCCAAATTGTTATAATTCCCTCTATGCACAGCTCAATATTTATACACCTCTAGTAAGAGAATCTTTAGATGTATAGTCTACATATGTGGAATGATTCATTCAGGAGACCTGACATGCTAAGCTCCAAGAAACCCCAAGTGAGGAGATTTTAATATGATGGTCTCCCAAAGAATCAAAGGGGAGATTGTGTGAGGAAAATTCTATCCTCCTTCCCTTTCTGGGTAATGCAGGTGGCATGCATCTGGATGAGTCTATGTGTGTCTGTGTGAGTTTGTGTCATCTATGTCATCTAGGTAGGTAGGGTATATGATTCTGAATTTGATCCAGACATGATTCTGAATTTGACCTGGAAGTGTGATAGAGTATAAAAGGGATGAATGAGGAAGTATTTACTCTCTCTGTCTCTGGTTACTGACCAAGGCAGCTGCTGCTGGAGGTCAGGCTGAGAGCACCAATGAGGAGCTAGATTAGGCTATTTTTACTGTTATCTTTATACCCATTTCTCATGTTTTATCTATCCAAGTGATTTTAATAAACTTTGTTAATTTAAGCCACTCATAATTTTAATTATTATATTCTTCAAGTAGGACATCCTGTGAAAGGTCCTTCCTTATCCACCTTTTGGTTGATGGTCTCTCTTGGAAAGTAATTTGCAGATATTTTCCATTTACTTACTGGGGTTCATGTTATTTTTCTTCAATAGAATGTACTTAAAAACATAGCCTTAAAATTCCATACTATGAAGAGGTTCTGAATTCTTTGTTCTATCATTAAATGTATTGGTTATCTTTCTCAAAAGCAAAAGACTTGTGAATCTTAAAACTGCTCAGACTGTACCTTAGAAGATTTGGTTAAGTTTTTCCCCATTTTTAACAATGGAGGTACTTGATCAGGAATGTGTTGAGAACTTTTAAAATTACTCCACCCTGCTCAGACAGTGCCTTAGGGGAAGATAAAGTTGCAAACTCCTGACTGAACAATGAAAAGCCCCCAACTCATAGTGAAGCAAAAACCCTAAGCTTGGTGCTCTATTTTTAGATCTAATACAAAAAGGTGCTAAATACCTATAAAGGTTAAATTAGTACCTAAAAGGTCAAGCAACTTACAAAAGGCGAGCTTAACAAAGAGGTGTGAAGTACTCAGATGATTTAATCTAACTAGAGAAGGTGAGAACAAAAGAAGATGAGAACTAAGAATGGGCAGTCCTGGGAAAAAGTGTCTACTGTGATTGGTAGATGTGAAAATTTAGGGGAGGTGACATAAGAGAAAATTTCTTTAAAAGGAAGGGGCTTATTGAATTTGAGTTAGTTGGAGTTGGAGTTTGGAGTTGAAGTGAGGACTGGAGCTTGCTTGGAGATGATCTTTTGGTGAGTGATAAAGACTGACTTGCTCTCCCTTAGGCTCAGGCCTAGGCCATTTTGGCCTAGACCCTTTTCTACTGCTTGGCTATTCTCTCTCTCTCTCTCTCTCTCTCTCTCTCTCTCTCTCTCTCTCTCTCTCTCTCTCTCTCTCTTTCTCTCTCCTCATTGTCTGAAGTAGAAGGAAAGGAGCAAAAAACCTGAAGGAGTTAAATGATTATCTTTTTCCAATTTGGGAATCACTATTGAATATATATTGCTGTTTCATAAATTGTCTTTATATCTGAGAAGACCAAAGAAAGACCTGGCCTTTGGTTCAGACTCTGAGTTTGCTAAGGCTCAGAGTCCTAACTTGGTTTTTCTTGAGGCTCAGCCTTTGTTATTTTATTACTTGGAGACAAAATTAAGAATTATATACTTTGTCTAAGGATAATAGTGTTTAGTCTACTGTAGAATAGTGAAAATGTGGGTTAGTCAGATTAGGAAGGATCAGTATAGCCTGTGGAAACAGGAGAAGTGGTTCCTTGTGGAACCAGGGAGTTTTATTTGGGTAGATTTAGAATCATTTAGAGTTAGAAATCTTTTTTTTATTCTTATATTCTCAATAAATAGTTTATTTTTATATAATAAGAGTCTCCTTAGTGTCCTGGCACCTGGTTGTGAAGAGAAGTTCACTTGTGAGCTTCACTTCACTGATATAAACTGAAGATATTTTGTAAGCACAGCAAGCAGAGTATCTAATCAGTTTATAATCAATAATAAATTCATTGCTTATTATTTTTACAGTGGTGCACTGAATAGAGCACTGGGTCTAGAGTCAGGAGGACTTGAATTCAAATCTATCCTCAGACACTTATCTATAAAAAGAGCTGGAGTAGGAAATAGCAAGTTATTCCAGTAATTTTGCCAAGTATGCTCCAAATGGGATCACAAAGAGTCAGATATGACTAATTGACAAATTCACTTCTTGGTGTGAGCATTCATACTGAGGGAATCTGCAAATGTTACAAAACAACAAATAGTTTTGTTGATTATCTAGAATCAAGAAAATGTTAATAATTTAGATTAAATTTAAAAGTGTGTTGGGAATACATTCTTTCCCTTCTCCCCTACCCCAGACATTTATCAGAAAACCTGCTACTTCATAGTTTTTTCACACTAAAATGAAAAGTAAATAGGAATTTTGCAGTTTAGGCAGAAACTTTTTGGTGTTCTATTATGGTGTGGGAAGGGGGAGAGGTTATAATATACTTGCTGTGTAGTCATATTTTGATCTAATTCAAAGGGCTTTTATATTATAGTAACAAAATAAAGAGATTAATGATAGTCCTTTCCATCTGCCATGTATTTACAAAACATTTACACAGGTCTCCATGGAATATTGTAGGTCTAGTGGATTTTGTTGCTTTAAGCAATCAAAAAGATTTTGAATTTTTAGACATTTGGAGGTTTTTGGATATTGTGAAATCATCAGAAGGCAGGGGAAAGTATAATGGAAAATTGAACCCTTTATATAAACCCATTTCCCTTATAACTACAGGAATAATTCTTTGGAAATGTCTTATTGAGTGGACATAGCTGTCCATCAAAATTAGTATAAAGCAATGCATGAGGAGAAAAAAATGAATTAAAAGAAAATGAAACAAATTACAACAAACTGGAAAACATGAAGTTAATTAAGCAAGAGTGTTTAATGGAATGCTGCAAATATTAATTCTTTAAAACACTATAGAATTGTAAACTCATTTGGGTTCAGTTCCAGAATGAATCTATCTATCTATCTATCTATCTATCTATCTATCTATCTATCTATCTATCTATATCTACTAGGTCTGCTCTATAGTTCTCTGAAACTGTCTTCACTGTAGTAGTAGTAGTAGTAGTAGTAGTAGTAGTAGTAGTAGTAGTAGTAGTAGTAGTAGTAGTAGTAGTAGTAGTAGTAGTGGCAGTAGTGGTAATAACAGAAGTAGGAATAACAATAATAACTAACCTATCATGGGGCATCAAAGTTTTCAAAAATTTCAAAAAATTTCTTAACAAATATCTCTTTTGATCCTTCCAACAACTCTGGGAAGTAGACATTATTAACATTCTCTTTTACAGATGAATTGGTTGTAGAAACTTTGTATTTGTTGTGCTTAGTGGAATGAATGGTCTACCATTTGGTCTACCACACTCAGTCTCTAGTGTCAACACCAGTAATGTTGGAGGCTTCATGCAGAATTCTCTGGGATTTAGAGTTGGTGGGATTTTGGTGGTATTTGGAGAGGAAGGGATATACTTTAAGGATAAGTGAGAATTTTTAAAAAATTCAAAGATATTTTATTTTTCTAATTACATGTAGTAATAATTTTTATCATATGTCTTCCAAAATTATAAGATCCAAAAGCATCTCCTTACTCCCTTCTTCCCCCCCCCCAATCAGAGATATTAAGCAATTAGATTTGAGCTATACATGTATTATCATTCAAAACACTTCCAAGTTGGTTGTTGTTGTAAGAGTACACTTAAACAAAACCAAAATCCCCAAATAAAACCATAAATACATTGATGTGAAATATAGTCTGCTTTGATCATCATCCATCTGACTCCAGCAGTTTTTTCCTCTGGAGGTGGTTAACATTACTTTCAGGATTGTCCCAGATCATTGCATTGCTGAGAGTGGCCAGATTTTCATAGCTAATCATCATCCAATATTGTTGTTACTGTGTATTATGTTCTCCAACTTTTGCTTATTTTACTCTGTATCAGTTCATACAGATCTTTCCAGCTTTTTCTGAAATAATTTAGCGACAATGTTTTAAAATTAAGCAAATACTGAGCATATATGTAGAAAACTTACAGAGAGGAGGATAAAAAGAAATACATGGTATGTCAAAAAAAGTGCAAGGTTTACTTTCGGGAAGGTTACAGTCTAATTTGGAAAAGTAATGAATAATATGATAAATCATGGGTGTTATGGACAAAAAGGACTCTTGGAGTTCAGAGGATGAAGGAATGATTGTGGGCTAGGTATTTGGGGAAAGGATCATGGAAAAGACAGGAACTACAAAGAATGGGCAATCTTTATAGTGCGAAAAAAAGTGGAATGAGATTCCAAGTGTGTGGCCAAATAAGTATAAGCAAAAGTGAAGGGATGGCAACAAATAAGATGTTATTTAGGGGACTAGACATTATAGCAGTTTGACTAAAGTTATGTGTGAGGGGGTCATAGAAAATAATGTCCCCAAAACAGTGCTAGTTTATGGAGATCTTTGAATACCAGAGTAAAGAATCGGGACTTTTATAGGTAGGAGGGTACTTTTGAAGGTTTTCAAGACTGGGATCTATGTGAAGTAAATCACTTTTAGGAAGATGCCCAAGTTTGTTAAGGCAATTCCCACGTTTGGAGAGGGGATCAGGCTCTCTTCCCTTTTCTCCAACATTTAGCAGCTAATGCTCTCTAAATGAATAGTTACCCAGCAAACATTCCTTGCTTCCCTAGAAGCAGTGGAAGCAAAACCCAATACATGTATATTATGGACAGATTTATTGAAACTTAGGAGTGGTTACAGAAGAGAGAAAAAGCTGACTGGATCTTAAGTGGTCAGTGAGTGCCAAGTGCTGCCCATATGCCTTTTGGGTACTTCCTGATGAAAGGCACATATCTCTGGGCAATATGGTTTTTTTCTAGTCCTTCTCCACAGTGTGTGGAGACACCTGTGTGAAGGTCACAAGATGTGTTTTCAGCCACAATATGATCTGAAATGGGTTTCCTTAAATAGTGAAAAATTCTCAAATTCTAAACATTAGTCTTGTTTGAGACCCCTCACTCTTCAAATGCTAATGAAAGTATGTAAATTGGGTAGATAGCATGTTCTGAACTTGTGGAGATCTTTTATGGTTGCTAAGTGCACAAAGCAATTAGTTTTTAATCCTCTGACCCTCACTAATCTCTAATGTAGGAACCTTTTGCAGATAGGGAAGCTGGGATGAATTGGTTTCCAGAATTAACCTGAGAATGATATTGGGAAGGAGCTGTTGTCCAAGGGTAGACTGTCTGTTAGTTTGGATATTTGAAAATATCTTGGGGGCAGCCAGGTGGCTCAGTGGATAGACTTGGAGATGGGTCAGTCTTGGGTTCAAATATGACCCCAGACCCTTCCTAGCTGTGTAACTTTGGGCAAGTCACTTAACTCTAATTGCCTAGTCCTTACTGTTCTTCTGCCTCAAAACCAATACATAATATTGATTTAAGATGGAAGATAAGGGTTTTTAAAAATCCTGAGAATGACCTTAAGAGAAGTTTCTTATTCTCCTTCTCCTTCTCTTCCTTTTCCTCCTCCTCTCTATCTCTCCATGACTGAACTTTCCCCCTCCCTTTCTCCTGATTTTCCTGGCATCTTTCAAAATTCTTGCTAAAATATCACCTTCACCCTTTCCTGCCTTGGCCCCTTTAACACTCATACCTCTCCTCTGAGATTACCTCCAATTTATCTTGGTATATCTTGTACTTAGTTGTTTGAATGTCATCTCTCCAATTAGATAGTAAATTCCTTGGAGGTTTGAGAAGAAAAGTTTTCTGTATGTGGGCCACAAAACCTGCAGAAGTTGGAAGAAAAGAAAAAAAAGACTGTTGTACTCTTAACATGTAGATTCATGAGATTTACCTGTTTCAAGATTTACCTGTTTATCTCTTTAAAGAAAATCATTATTTTCTAAGAAAAAGGGACAATCACTAAATTTAATATGATTTTCTTCTCTTAAAAAGGGGGTTGTAATGGTAGCTTTAGTACATAGTAAGTAATAATAATGATAGCAATAATAATATGCAGGTCCAGCACATCACTTAGCTTACTTTCTTCCAT
The DNA here is from genome assembly GCF_027887165.1 of Monodelphis domestica. Classification (NCBI taxonomy): domain Eukaryota; kingdom Metazoa; phylum Chordata; class Mammalia; order Didelphimorphia; family Didelphidae; genus Monodelphis; species Monodelphis domestica. The sequence goes on along the minus strand of NC_077232.1, from coordinate 263,427,257 downwards.
AGGTAGAAAATTAATATATCAATAGCACTTTGACCTGGGAGATGGGTCATGGTAGTCAAAATCAGACATTGCTGGACAAAAAAAGGCTAGCTAAAGGCAGCAGGTGGCTCAGTGGATTGAAAATCAGACCTAGAGATGGTACATCCTGGGTTCAAATCTAGTCTCACATACTTCCTAAATGTGTGACCCTAGGCAAATCACTTAACCTGAATTGCTTAGCCATTTCTACTCTTTCTTCCTGGAACCAATAGTTAGGTTTGATTCCAAGATGAGAGGTAAAAAAGGCTATCCAGGGTAGAACAATCTTATTTAGATAATTGAGAATACTTTGAAGATGATGTAGTTCAATGTAGGATTGGGGAATGTAGGTAAAAGAAAGGGTCTAAGAAAAATATGAGTCAACAAACCAACAAACATTTATTAAGCATCTAGTATATGTTAGGCACTGTGTATTATAAGAAAAAATATTGTTTTATAGGAAAAAAACCTAGTTTTGTGGTGAACAGGTTACAAAGTATGTAGACTTGTTACTAAGTTCGAGAATATACACACTTGGCAGAGTGGGGCAGCTAGGTGGCACAGATAATCACTTGGAGTCAGAAAGACCCAAATTCAAATCTAGCTTCAGATAATCACTAACTGTGTATCCCTGGGCAAGTCACTTAACCTTGTTTGCCTCAGTTGCCTTATTTGTAAAATAAGTTAAAGAAGAAGAAGGAAATAGTAGCCCACGCCAATATCTTTGCCAAGAAAGCCCCAATTGGGTTACAAAGGGTCAGAGATGACTGAACAACAACAAAAGTATGTAGGAATGTACTTGTAAACATTTAACAAATAGATCTTCAAAAAAATACATACATACATATGTATATATATATATATATGACACACTTTTTAAGTTTAATGTACATTGTTAACATTTTCTCCAACACTTTTTTACATCTAGAAATAACAAAACAGTAAGTCAGGCCTTGGTTTGTGGTGCTTGCTAATTTCCAAGTGTAAAAATGGAGATTTGAACCCGGACTCCAATCCCCAGAAGTCCTTGGCCACTTCCCAGAATGCTTTGTAATATCACTGAGATCCTCACCTGGGTGAGATAAAAATTTTCTATTTAAACTGGTTGTAAAGCCTACCGGCTCTTCCTACTTCCACTTCCAAGGAGATGTGGCTCTCCACCTAGCAGGCAAGATGTGAGTGGTTGTGAATGGGCTCTCTGGGCCTAGGCACATGCTTTTCTTATTTTGTATTTTCTCTATTTCTTAATCTTTAAATAAACTTCTAGAGTAAAACTAATTTCTACCTGCCACAGTTTGGCCTAAATTTTAACTGTTACACAAGGCTAAATGCTCTGTAACAATTGGTTTTCACAATCTAGTTCAAGTGGACTCCAGAACCTCTGGGAAGATGTAATAGGAGGATGAGCCCATCATAAGGCTTTTCTCAAAAGTCAGCCTATGATTTTTATGGAACTTGTATTCCCTGACTGACTGTGAAAAGGAAAGCTGGTCCTCATTCCAACCTTTTTCTGGTGGTACCTGGAGCCACTCTTCCCACTAGAGGGCAGCAGGGTGCTGATACCAAATTCTGAGGTTCTCTGAAATCTTTGCCTGCTTAGTTAGAATGACTTCATTTAAGGAGGAATTGAAGAAAAGAGCAGAGCTTTTCCAACAAATGCTCAGTTTACACCCATAGGAAAACACAGAGATACCGCAAATCAAATCCTTTATCATTTAACAAAATTCTTAATTTTCCCCTTTTATTGCTCACTTGTTAACCTAGTTTAATTCACTTCCCAGGGAGCCTTTCTTTGCCAAAATACTGTTCTTACCAGAATCAAGTCAAGTTGTCAACAAGCATTTATTGAGTGCCTCCTATATTCTACTCATTGTGTTGAGTGCTGAAGGTTATAAAGAGAGGCAAAAATCTGTTCCTGTCCTCAAGGAGTTTGCAATCTAATGGGAGAGAGACCTAACAAAACAACTATGTAAAGACAATATATGAGTGCTAGAGAAATTGGTTGTAATCAAAGAAAGAAGGAGCAAACATTAAGGGGGGACTGGGAAAGGGAGAAGGTGATATTTTTGCTGGATTTGAAAGAAGACAGGGAAACCAGGAGACAGAGATGAGGAGGGAGAGAATTCCAGGCATGAGAGGAAATAGCCAATGAAAAAAACTGGTGTCAGGAAATGGATGTCTTGTGCAAAGATCAGCAAGGATGCCATTCGTTGAACTATGGAGGCACTGTGGCACCTACCAGAAAATCAAAAGACAAAGAATGAGTCCCTGTACATTTTTTCCTGACTAGCAAAATGGAATATTCATCTGTTTTCAACTTAGAAGGCATCAGTGTGCATCAATATTATGTATAGATTTTATACAGTTGTCAAATCATGGACATAATGTAAATGCATTTCAGTAACCACTTTTACAGATGGAAAATTCAGTGATGAAAAAGAAAAGGATCGGTTTCCAAAGAACAGGAAATATTGTAAAAATAGAAGACTTTCCAAAAACATAAATCTGACCACTCTTGGAATCAGATTTTGGCACTCTCCTTTTTTAGGAAAAAAAATTTAAGATCCCGCTATTATTATTCTAATCAATTTCCCTTCTTGCTTTAGTATTAGTCTTAGAGTTTTCAATTACTCATCAAATAATCAAACTAAAGTAGGAAGTTCCCTTAGCAAAATTGGAATAAAATACGACTGAAATAAATTGTTTTTGAGTGTTTGTTACCCACATCTTCCTCCCTTCTTTGCTCCCCAACAGTTGGATATCAATATATTCAATGTCACTACTTAGAAAATTTTCTGGCAGAACTTCTAAATGAGTTGCTCAGCATTCTGGGAAATATGGTTAGTCAATTTATCCTTTTGGGGAATTATCTAGTGATAGTTATTATACTGAAAAAAATCACATTGAAAAGATATGTTACACCAGAGCCAATGATATGTCATTGTTTTATTCCTTCCGCCAATTTTCCTAGCTGCCAGATGTTTTTATAGGAAGAACCCCAGTTTTGTGGTGTTCAGATAACAAGGTATATAGACATAATTGCTGTCTTCTATTTGCCACCATTGCAGCTTAGATTTTATTTTGTTCATTCTTATGCAATAATTATCAATACTACATTAGATATAGCACAATTATAAAATCATATGATTTAATGATTGATGGTCTAAAGATTCCAAGATAAATGGTTTCCTAGAACATTTTCTGCTCAGAGCTGTCACTGGGGGGTGGTGCACAGGGATTTTGTCTGAGGGTACCAACATCTTCTTTTTACTTGCTGTAGACCTTTGGCTTTCCACGAAGGTGAAGGCATCTTGTGGCATTCCAAGTTGTATGCAATATTGTGTAATGTCCAAGTATGCCATTTCTCTCCTGGAGATACTTTCCCCAATTCCTTTGCTCCTTGTCTACCTGTTTAATTTTACTTCTCTCTACTTTCTTCCAGGGGAGTTGGAGGTCCTTAGCCAAGCTTCAGGGCCTAGAGTTATACTCTCTGGAGGAATCATCCTTTCCTTCTCCTTGTATATCTGCACCGTGCCAAGGTTGACTCTCCCCACATTGTTCTCTTTCACATTGAATTTGCCTCAAGTATTTGAATTCTTAGTTGTGATTCTGCTCTTGGTTAAGGAAGAAAGTAAAACTTTCATGGATAAGAATTCTCAATGAAGAAATGGAGTAGCTAGGAGACTATAGTAAAAATGGCTCAGGTCTAGAAAAGATATGAAAGTATGGAGAAGCACTCTTCATGAAAAGTAGATATAAAACTATAGTGAAAATTTGTCAGGTTTCCAGGCATGGAAAGGAAGTGTATAGCTCTTATGAAGCAAGATTAGATATGATAATGAAGAGGAAATACCCCTAGATCTAGAGAAGAAACCAGACCCTTTCAAAGAGCCCTCCACAAATGTAGAAATGCTTTTAGGACTAGAGGTAGGGCTAGATGATTGACAATAAAACCAAGGAGAAAAGTCTTGCATTGAAGATAGAATACCTAGGAGCCTGACAATTGAGAAAATGTCCCTAGGTTTAAGAATGGGAGGCAACCTTATTGTATGATAGTGTTACTAGAAGGGATTGAGAAAATGCTTATTGGGCAGTCATAACTGAGGCTTTGTTTCAACATACCTATATGTAACATAATTACTAGTTCTCAAGATCAACCAGTCAACAAACACTTATAAAGCATCTACTCCATGGTGGGCAATATGCTAGCTGCTGGGAATACAAGTACAAAGAATGAAACAATTCCTGCTGGCAAATAAACTTATATTTTAATGGGGAAACATACACACATCTATCTATCTATCTGTAAAACAAACAGCATGAATATAAATTTAATAAAAATGAATATATACAAAGTAGTTAAATTATTAGTTGTTTTGGGCAAAGATCATTAGCACTTGAAAGAATCAGGAAAAGTTTCATGTAAAAGATAGTACATGAGTTATGTCTTAAAAGAAGAAAGAGAATCAAAGAGGTCCTGTACCTGTACAAAGTCATGGAGTAGGGAGAAGGAGAAAGAAAGAGAAAGCCATTTTGACAAGTTCACAACAGTCTAGGTAGGGATTTACTATCTCAAAGAGGCTGGAAAGATAGTTTAGGGTCAGATTGTGGAGTGCTTTAAAATCTACACAGAGGAATTTATATTTTCCTGTGCTGTCAACAATGTGGAAGAGAGAGAGATACTGAAGGAAATATAAAGATTGGATTTTGCAGTGTTCTCTCTTGCAAGAAGGAAATAGAACTTTGGCTGCCAACAGGGGATGGGAATGGAATCTCCAGCTAAGAAGAGCAGGTGAACAATTGGGGATACATCCTTTTTCATTCTGAACTGAGGAGGAAAGGAGCAAATCTCACTGAGCTTATCTGGCTACAAATCCCTCATTGAACTGAAGAGATCCAGACTAATCATCTGTCTTTATAGTTGTTGGATAGAGACTTTTTTCCTTTGGGGAAGGCAAAAGCCTATCCATTAGAATATTTCCTTCAAAAACTATATTTCTGTCTCAAGAAAATACATGATCTTGAATACACAAAGATCTTAGGGTCTTCTGGCTCTTAGTCCCCAGAAATGAGCTTCAACCCCTGAAGAAACTCTAGGTGGAAAATAGATTAGGAACTTCCTGTTCCCTCTTTCCTAACCCATTATACCAAACCTATCCTTTAATAAATAGATCTTTTAACTTACTGAGGAACCCGTCATCTTCTTCAATATACTAAGGGGATCATAGATAACAATGAGCTAAAGAAGAGAATAGTAACAAAGATTGAATGGGGTTTTCTCTTACCCTTCAGCTCTGGTCAGAGATCCAACTCCATTTTCTCTGGGACAGCTCTGCCTGGGAGGGAAGTGGTGTGTCTCTTTATCTGTTCTCTCCCTCTCAGTTACCTGTCAAACTTTGGTTCCTAATTCCCTGCTATTACAACAGGAAGCCACTGGTACTGATTCCATAGGAGAGATTCCCTGTCAGATCTGTGCTTAAGGGAAATCACTTTGACAACTTTGGGTAGGATGGACTGAAGTGGAAAGAGACTTGAGGCAGAGCAATAATGAGAGACTGAACTAAGATGTTAGCATATTAGTGGAAAGAAATAGAGGGGGTTGGATATGAGAGATGCTTTGAAGATAGAAATAATATTTGGCAACTTACTGGACATGTATAACAAGGGAGCATGAGGAATTCAGGACAATGCTGAGATCTTGGAAAATTGGAGGAATGGTGATGTCTTTTACAGGAATAAGAAAATTTGGAAGAATGAGGGTTTAGTATAAAAGGTAATGAATTAAATTTAAACACGAGTTTGTTAAAAAACCAAACCAAACCAAAACAAAATCTCATTTTAAGATCAATTCTAAGAGAGTAGAATGGCAAGGGCTTGGTAATCAGGGTTAAGTGACTTGTTTAGAACACAGCGAGGAAGTGTTCAATAAAACTTTTCAAATTAAATTAATATCACATCTTGGAACATGGGTAGGAAAAGTCAAAGGTAGAGAAAATATGATAAAATATGGATCAGAGATAGAAAACGCGAGAGGCCAAACTCTTGACTTTACACACTTGTCTCATACCTATACATCATGGATATTTTCTTTGAGAAAAGAATCAGAAAGTTATGGGTGGGGCAAGCAACAAATAATTTCACAAAAAAATGAATTTTGTTATTTTTAATAGACAGAAAATAGCTAAAGATGTAGAGGTTATTTCTTTATCTATGTGCAGTAAATCTCACCAACTTTTAAGAGCAAAGATTAAGATTAGTTCAAAGGTATCAGGAAAAAATGAGAAAAAATGGTAGCTAAAACAACTCAAACAATCTTTTTAGGGAAATTTTTGGAGGTCTCCAAAGGTGATAGGTATGAAAAAAAAGGAAATAAAAATCAATGACGGTAATTAAATACATTTTACTCAATATAAACTAGGACTATAGGGAGGCTGATAAGCAGACAAAAGGTAAAAACGATCTGAATAATTAAAAAATGAAGTGTTTTTAGAGGTAGCTAGATGGCTTAATGGATAGAGACATGGCTCTGAAATTGGGAGGACCTGGTTTCAAATCTGGCCTTGAATACTTCCTAGCTCTGTGAGCCTCAGTAAGTCACCTAACTACAATTGTCTAGCCCTTATTTTTCTTCTGTCTTAGATGATGCTTTGTGCCAATTTGATGGCAGAAAGTAAGTATTTAATTTTTTTTAAAGCTAATGGAACCATTGCTCTTGGGCTCTAACATCGCCATCTTGGATGTGCTTATAGAAGAAATAGAAATGGTACAAAAGAGAACAGAGAAAGCAGCTGGATATTCCTTAGAGAAATCCATACTATGAGATGACATAATTATGAGGGCACTTTATCTTGTGCAAGAAGAGAAAATATCAAGCCATGGATATGAAAAAAGACGTAGGAAAAAAGTCTTAGATCTAATTAAATAAAAAAGGTGACACTGAATATCAATGACTATAAATTAATAGGTATACTTTCTTACCATATAAATTTTTATGAGAATGTGAAAATTTTGTGAGAACAAACTATACATGCACTCAGGGTCTTCCTGATGAGATTATTGGTAGATTATTAGTAGTCTTCCAAAGTCTTTTATTATCTTAGAACAAAATATCAGTTTAAAGATGCTCTTAAAATAGATGTCTCTTACAGATACATAAAATTATATAAGCTTTCTTAAAGATATAGAATTCCAATATCTTTTTTTGATGACCTCATCACTTAAAAAAAACCTAAACAAAACCTTTATTTTCCATCTTAGAATCAATATTGTATATTGGTTCTGAGACAGAAGAGTGGTAAAGGCTAGGCAATGAGGCTTAAGTGACACATGACTAGGAAGTATCTCAGGCCATATTTGAATCCAGGCTCTCAATCCATTGAAACACCTAGCTGCCCCCTTTAAGTAATTTTTATTGGGTGATGCAAAAAACAGGAAGACTTCTGCCTCATTATCTTTGTCAAAGGGGAAACCCAAGTGCTTAAATTGAAGAGGTGAGCTTTGAAAGACTCTCCCTTTGTGGATTATATTTAACTCATTTAATCAAAGCCTGGAACTTTGTAGAACTGCCTGGAAAAGCTCCATAACTTCTCAAAAAAAGTTTGTCTTTATCATTTGCACAGGAAAAAGCAAGAGGATGGAGACTGCCCATTTACGCCTCAGCCTCAACCATGACATACAATTAAGAGGACAACCCTTAGATTTCATCCATCCATGTGTAACAAAGCACACATATGTTATTTGTGTGTGTATAGGATTGTATATAGAAATTCACATATGTATGTACACAAATATACATATATCTATGAACACAGACATACATAAATGCTGGGGATCCAAAAAGAGGAAAAAAAGACAGTCTCTGCCCTAGAGAAGCTTACAATCTAAAGGAGGAGATGATAAGTGAACAAGTATTTACAAAGAAAGCTATATAAAATATAAATAAGAAATAATTAACAGAGGCAAGGCACAAGAATTGAGAGGGGTTGGGAAAGGCTTCATGTGAATGCTATAATTTTAGTTGAGACTTAAAGGAAACCAAGGAAATCAGTAGATGCAGTTGAGGAGGGAGAATATTCCAGGCAATGAGGATAGCTAGAGAACATGCCAGGGACTGAGAAATGCAATGCCTTGTTCATGGAACTGCCAGAAGGCCAGTGTCTCTGGATCAAAGTCCATTTCAGGTAAGGTGTAAGAACACTGAAAATGTAAAGAAGAGCTAAGCAATGATGGGCTTTGAATGTCAAACAAAACATTGTACATTTGCTTCTGGAGGTGAAAGGAAGCCACTTGATTTACTGAGTAAGGCAGAGACAGAGATGGACCTCTGCTTTAAGATAATCACTTTGATGACTGAATCGGGGATAGATTGGAGTATTATATATATTTGCCCAGATATTGCAAATGAACAGATTGAAATAAAAATTAAATAGGAGGAGATGGGACTAGATTGCCTTTGGGAAAACTCAACAGCTCTTTCAATGAACCCAAACCTCTCTGAAATAAAGGTCGATGTTTTCCCAATACTCTACTACTGTTGTATGACCTAAAGTTAGGAAACACTACAACATCAAGAAAATTTAAAATGAGTATCACGCCCTGGCTGTCACTCATGGTGAGGACCATGGTGGTGAGTAGGCTATAACACAAAACAAAAAAAGAACTATGATGAAGAACCAGAGTAAAGGATATTATCAAAGAGATGTAAGTGGGGAAAAAAAATCACATGGTAAATTTGAGATAACTTTGCCTGATAACAGTTACCTGATTAATATAAAAAGATATTAAGTTGGGGAGGGAGAGCTAGGTGGCTCAGTGGATTGAAAGCCAGGTCCAGAGATGGGAGGTCCTGGGTTCAAATATGACCTCACATTTCCTAGTGGTGTGACCCTGGGGAAGTCACTTACCACCATTTCCTAGACCTTACTTTTTTTTTTGTCTTAGGACTAATACACAGTATTAATTCTAAGATGGAAGGTAAGGTTAAAAAAGAAAAAAGAAATTGTATAATGTAGCCAGCACATTGGGTGGATTCCTTGTGGTGTAATTATGGGAAGACTTGTCCAGGGTCACAAGTCAAGAGATGGACAGGCATATTCCAGTTGTGTTCTATATCGTTAGAAGGACTGTTCACATTAATGAGCTCAGGAGAAAGGGAACAGGCATTACTATTTATAGTTACCTATCCATATTTTCTGTCTGAAAAAATATCTGCTTATAAGGAATATCCCAGAGGTAATGCATTTGCAAATTAAGTCAAATGTCATTAAACTTCCCTCTTTTCTCATTCATATGGAAAGTTATTATTTCCAGTTTGGTGAGACTGAATACTAATTCTTCATTTTCTGTATTTTTCCATTTTTCAATTGTTCTCTACTTTGACCTGCTTAATCCAATTAAGGATTAAGTACTCAATGGAAAGATTCTTTGTCCCTTCTTTTGTTTTCCAGACTTAAAGGAGAAGGGGACCTCATTTAGATTGTCCACAAACCTCTGGCTTCAGATAGTAGTGATGTCTGCTGCTTGGTTAAAAAAAATTATTATTATTTTTGGAAACCCTTACCTTCTGTCTTAGAATGGATACTAAATATCTGAACGGCCCTTGGCAGATCATCCTGCCTCACTTCTTCTGCATTCAAATAATTCTCTACTCAAATTAACATTAGCAATAGGTTGAACTCATTTAACTGGTATTGGGATAAGAATGCTAATTGATTAATTAATGCTAAATGCTTGTTAATCATTAATTCTATTGACCTTTCCCTTTCAACATTCATTTATCTCCAGTTGAGTTTAGTACTTTCCTGAAGACTGACAAGTTTCCTTTATGAACAAGATCTCTTTTTATTAGCAGCTCATGTACAGATAGGTGTCTTCATTTGTTTAACAAACCCAGAAAACTCTCAGTGCACAGTGGAACTGACATAAGTTTGGCTAAGGAATTAATGGCTACTACTTTGTGCACCTGGAAATATTCTGAATTCATTTGGTCTGGATTCTGGGTCTCAGTAGTAAAAGTGAGGGTGAATCAGAGAATCTTAGGGACAGATGGACCCTTAAGGAATCGCTTAATCTGATATCATGGGTAGCTGAATGTTAGAACTGAGCCACCCAGCTGCCCCCAGGTAGAAGAGGTTAAAGTGAAATCAGAAATACCTAGCAATTTATTGGATATAAGACAGGGCAAAGAACCTGATTGATAGGAATGGTGTCACCCTTGACTAAGATAGAGGTTTAGAAGATGAATAAGTTTAGGGAAATGATAATGGATTCTCTGTTTTGAACATGGTGAGTATTTGATATTTATGGGATATTTAGGGATATATGTTTAGCAAGCAATTGATGATACATGGCTGGTAATGCTGGGGAGAGAGATGAATATGTATCAAATGTGTATATTTGAGAATCAATTCTCTTTTTGGCTATTCTTTCTAATATGTGCTTTAACTCAAAAGCTGAGTCTTTAAAGGGCTACTACCTTCACAGAGATGTTCTAGAGATAACACTGTGGGTGGCCACTCTTACTATTGAGCTCTTGGGCCCCCACCAGTGTGCTTCCAATGAACAAGCAGCCATTCAACCTTGGTTTCATGACTTTGACCTAAGGGTCAAGGCTGTCCATATAAACAATTAAATAGTTTTTGTATTTTGCATAGAATCAATAAAAGGAAGAAGAGAATGCATAATAGAAACCTCATTACTCTGAGGGTACAACATCTTCTTCCTACCAGTAAATAAATTTTAGCATTCATATAGGTTTTCAAAGTGCTTCACAAATATTAACTCATTTCATCCTCATAACTCTATGAGATAAGTACCATTTTATTGATGAAGAAACTGAGGCTGAAAAAGGTTAAATAACTTATCCAGCCTCACATAGCTAAGTAAATGTCTGATCTCAAGTCTTCCTGACTCTTAGGTCTAGCACTCCATTCTCTGGACCTCTTAGTTCCCTCTAGGCATACTCTAAACTGTACATAATGTATACATAGGTATAGAAATTGTACAGATCTATATATTTATGTAGATGTGTATATAGTTAAATTGTTGCAAAATTTTGGTTTTATTACTATAGCAAATTGATTTTGAGTTTTAATGTAGTTAGTTTTGTTTTTTGGTATTAGCGATAGGATAAGGTCTTAGCATAGTAAAATTTTTTGTTTGAATTGTTCAAATAGGATTTGTAAAATTCAGTTTGCATGAGTTATTATTTTATAGTTATTTTATATTTTATTATTTTATAGTTATATTTTATAGTTATTATTTTAGATAGACTTTAGTTTTTTGTAAAACATAAATTAAATTGTTTTTGTAATGATTTTATTGTTTCAAAAGTTTGCATTTTGTATTTCTGTAATTGTATGTTTTGTGCTAGCATTTGTGCAAGTATCTTTCATTGATTATTGGTTTTCATTGAGATTTTCTTTTCTTTGATTTATATCCCTAGTGCAGGTTAGCATAGATAAAGTGTAGCAATAAGAATAGGATAAGATAAGTGTAAGATTAAGACTATTTTTTTTGAGGGGAAATATAATAGTAATGTAAAGTATAGCTTTAGAATTACATAGAAGAGAGAGCATACAGGAGAGATTTTTTATCTCTCCATATGCTTGAAGGGGGTAAATTATAAGAATGATATTAGAAATTAAGTCTTGTCATATTAGTTTGGAGATAAGAAGTAGATAAGTTGGCTTGAGAAAGAATTGGAGTTTGAAGCAGATTTGAGACAGTGTCAATTTCAAATGTTGACAGTTAAACAGTTTTTCTGTGGCAGTTACTCTGAGGGAGTAGTAGTTACACTCTCTTGGAGTGGTGGGAGCAGTTGACATCTTCTTTTCTCTCTCTCCTCACTGTCTGAGGTTGAAGAAAAGGAGGGAAAAGCCTGAAGGAGCTAAGTGATTTTTCCCTTTCCAACTTGGGAAACATTAGTGGTTGTCTATTGCTGTTACACAAACTGTTTTTATATTTGAGAAGACCAAAGAAAGACCTTTTCTTTGGTTTGGACTCTGATCTGCTAAACCTCAGAGTCCTAACTTGGTTCTTGCTGAGACTCAGCCAGCTAGCCTTTGTTATTTTTATAACTTGGAGACAAAGTTAAGAAATATAAGGATAAAAGTGTTTAGTTTGTTGTAGAATAGTGAAATTTTGGATTAGTGAGATCAGGAAGGATCAGTGTAGCCTGTGGAACCAGAGAGTTAGAATTTGGGAGTTTGGGTGGAGTTAGAGTCCCTTAGAGTTAGACCTATAGAGTTATATATATATATATATATATATATATATATATATATATATATGTATATATATATATATATAATATAACCTTAGAGTTACATTTTCAATAAATAGTTTATTTATATATGACAAGAGTCTCCTTAGCATCCTTGTGCCTGGCCCTGAAGAGAAGTTCATTTATGAACTTCACTTCACTGATATAAACTGAAGATATTTTGTAAGCACAGCAAGCAGAGTATCAGATCAGTTTATAATCAGTAATCATTTCACTGATTATTATTTTTACAAAAACCATTTACAAAACAAAACATTTTCAAACACTGTTCAACAGGTTCAATTAGACTCAATGATCCCCAAATCAGAGGGTATCTCCAGGAAGGACAGTCTCTGGTTGATATTGCCTCTCCATTGGAGGATTTAAAAACTTTTGCATTATAATAAGTAGCATTCCCAACTCAGAAATTGATTCCTTTGCAGCTCCAGCCTCGGATATTTGGGTCTTTCATACTCTTAAGGCTGGTCCTTTTCAATATGGTTTCCTGTTATAAGTGTAGATCTCCAATTGTTTCTTGTTGAAGCTAAATTGTTACTGGTGGAATAAAGGTACTGGTCCTAAAGAGCAGGCCTGGATTCAAGGAGTTGATTCTCTGACCACCTTTATGTTCTCTCATCCCTTCCCTTTAACTAGGTCCTTGGAATATTTACCTTTTCAAACAGAGGTACAACAAGAAGGACAGTCTGAGTAGACTATATGGTGAGGGAATGGAAATAATCTTTCACAAGACTGGATTTAAAATAATTTTTAAAGTTTCTTTACATATTACTGTTCTCATAGAATTAACTTAAAGCTTTTTGTTTTTTAAGTGAAAATATTTGGAAATGTGCGATAATTTTGTCATGGGTTCCTTATTATTTATTTCTTAAAACACATAACTAAGATGTTCTTCTACCACTGGGGGCAGCATACCTATCCTATAAGGATAACTTTCTGAGAGGTGAATAAACCCCTTTGGTAAGTGAATCTATAAAACATTTATGAAGCAAAAACTTTGTCATATCAGCGATAGCTCTATTCTTAAAATATATATTGTATTGCCAAATAAATGTGACTAATGCATAGAATGCCAATTTTATTTAAACTCCTAAGCTACATTATATTCATTGAGAACAATTTCTGATAGGCTACTGTGTTTTGGGAATTTGTATATCAGCCTTCTGACAGGAACTGTGACATGATTTAATATTATTCAATATCTCCTATGAATTTTGAAGCTTTAGCATCATTTCTGCCCTGAGTTTTACTAAAATATAAGCTATTCTTAACCATGAATTAGCAGACATGAATTCTGGAGATGAAGAGTATTGTAATATATGTATTCTTTTCTTTTCTTTTTTCCTTTCCTTTCCTTTCCTTTCCTTTCCTTTCCTTTCCTTTCCTTTCCTTTCCTTTCCTTTCCTTTCCTTTCCTTTCCTTTCCTTTCCTTTCCTTTCCTTTCCTTTCCTTTCCTTTCCTTTCCTTTCCTTTCCTTTCCTTTCCTTTCCTTTCCTTTCCTTTCCTTTCCTTTCCTTTCCTTTCCTTTCCTTTCCTTTCCTTTCCTTTCCTTTCCTTTCCTTTCCTTTCCTTTCCTTTCCTTTCCTTTCCTTTCCTTTCCTTTCCTTTCCTTTCTTTTCTTTTCTTTTCTTTTCTTTTCTTTTCTTTTCTTTTCTTTTCTTTTCTTTTCTTTTCTTTTCTTTTCTTTTCTTTTTTTCTTCTTTTCTTTTCTTTTCTTTTTCTTTTTTCTTTTCTCTTCTTTTCTTTTCTCTTCTTTTTTCTCTTCTTTTCTTTTCTCTTCTCTTTTCTTTCTCTCTTCTTTTCTTTTCTTTTCTTTTCTTTGCTTTGCTTTCTTTTTCTTTCTGTCTTCTTTCTCTCTTTCTTTTTTCTTTCTCTCTGTCTTCTCTCTCTCTCCTTCTCTCTCTCTGTCTTCTCTCTCTCTCCTTCTCTCTCTCTCTCTCTCCTTCTCTCTCTCTCTCTCTCTCTCCTTCTCTCTCTCTCTCTCTCTCTCTCTCTCTCTCTCTCTCTCTCTCTCTCTCTCTCTCTCTCTCTCTCTCTCTCTCTCTCTCTCTCTCTCTCTCTCCTTTGTAACCCTAGTCCCAAAGCCCATCTTAATGTGATTCTCTCTTCAGTGGTGGAGATAAATGCTTACCTTGTGTGAAGGACTACAGAACCAAATAAGATAAGCATTTCCATTTAAAATAGAACAAAAAAAGTATTGTTTATTAAGTCATGAGTGTGTTTCATCAATAGCTTTTCTTTGTAAGTTTATAGTAAAATCAACATGTGATTTTCAAAGCTACTCAACTAGTCTGTATTTCCTAATGATTTATCTCCTAATGACTTTTTTCTGTTATTTTTCATTGACTTATTTTCTTATGTGCATAGTGGATAGAGGGCTGGGTCTGGAATCAGAAGACCTAAGTTAAAATCTGGCATCAGGCAGATGTGTGTATGTGACCCTGGACAAGTCACTTAACCTCAGTCTGCCTCAGGTTCCTCATCTATAAAATGGGGACTATAATAGCATCTATTTTCTGGGGTTGTTGTGTGGATCAAAAGAGATAGTTTGTATAGTACTTGGCACAATGCCTGACACGGAGTAGGTGTGTAATAAATACTTGTTCTCTTCCCCTCTGCCATCTCTAGTTAACCTTCCCTCACATATTGCTACTCCTTAAATTGAAAGAAAGAAAAATAAAACCCTTGTATCATATCTGGTCAAGCATAATAAATTCTCACAGTTGCCATATCTTAAAAGGCATGTCTTGAGTTTATTGCTTTTCTGTCAGGACTTAGATTGTTCATTATTGGTCCTATGAAGCATGATTGGTCATTGCATTGATCAAAGTCCTTGCTTCTTTCCAAGCTGTTTTTCTTTAGTGTTGTTATTATACAAAAATTGGTCTTCAGGTTTTGCTCTCAGCCCCCCTCATCTGTTCATACACATCTTCAGTCTGTCTTATATCATCCCTTTTTTTTATCATTTCTTATGGCCCTATTGCCTCATATTCATACTAAATTTGTTTGATGATTTCTCTTTCTTTCTTTGTAGTTTGCTGTACTCCTTTCCTTTTCTCTGTAATCCAGTGGTAATTACCTTTTTGCTGTTCCCTATATCTGTCACTCCATTTTTTCATTCAAAGTGTTTTCACTGGTTGTCCCATTTACCTGCTATGTTATTTCTCATCATCTCCTCTTGGCTTTCCTGGATTCCTTCAAGTCTTACCTAAAGTTCCACCTTCTGTAAAAGATCTTTCTCCATCTTCCTTAATCATAGTACCTTCCTTCTGAGACTTCCTCCAATTTATCCTACAATATCTTGTTTGCTCATGGTTATTTACATGCTGTCTTCTCTATTAGACTGTCAACTCCTTGAGGACAGAGTCTTTTTTTTTTTAAATTTCTTTGTATGTATATTGCTTAGCACAGGCTCTGGGACTGATGTGGAATGAATGCTAGTTGATTGGACCAATTGATAGATACTGCTTTAGTTTACAATTCTTTGTCACTATAGAAAGAGCTACTACAAATATATCTGTACATATGAAGCTTCTTGGACATTTTTTTTGATTTCTTTGGGGGTATAGGCCTAGTATTGCTGAATCAAAGGGTAGAAACAGTATATTGACTTTTTCCACATAATTCCAAATTTTTATCTTAAATAATGCAGAAATCAGGACTATAAAATGTGAAATTTACTCATTATTTTTATCTATCTATACCTATATATCACTGCAAAAAAAAAACAAGCATTGGTTAATATTCATTGCAAAGAATAATAATTTTTTATCATTCTATTTTGATTATAGTACTAAAATGGATGAATGGGCATGAACATATTTAAATGTGAAGTTTCAATAGTAGTAAATTGGTCTCTAGTAAAAATCTGACCAAGAAGAACATCTGAAAAAAATCAAAATACAAAATAGCTCTCACTCTTAAACCTTCCATTCTTTAAAAGAAAAATTACTGATTTTTTCTTTGCTATTATGCATCAGTTAAATCCCTCTTTCCCTTCTCATCAAAGAACACTCTCATAACAAAGAGTTACTGTTAGGTCAAACAAAGTGATCGTGTCTGAGAGCACATGGGCTCCCAATCATTTTCAGTCTCAATGTTCATTGACTTTTCTTTTTCATATCCTTTATTCAATATGAAAAGAAATAAATTCTAGCTTTTACCATGTATATAAATTTGGGAAATAAAATGAAGAAATTACATTTTCTTGTTCAAAGGTATAGTGAATGTCTTTTAAAAGCATTTACCTTTTATGTTGAAATCAATTTCTAAGTATCGATTCCAAGACAGAAGAGTGGTGGTGAGGGCTAGGAAATTGGAGTTAAGAGATTTTTCCAGGGTCACTCAGCTAGCTGGGAAGTGGCTGAGGCTAAATTTGAACCTAGAACCTCTCATCTCTAAGTGTGGCTTTCAATCCACTGAGCCACCTAGCTATTCCCAGCCAATATTCTTAAGGGCTCTCCAGGAGAATTATATCTGGACTTATAACAACAATGGAAGTTTAGGCTTATTTATGTATTCAGAGGTGGAAAGGAGAAAAAATCCTGGACTCTTTTTTAATTTCTGTTTTGGGGAGTCAGTCATCCAATCAATTAGCATTTATTAAGTGCCTTCTCTGTGCTAGGAGATATGCAAAGCATTGGGGATTAAGAAGAATGTCAAAAGATAGACCTTTTTCTCATGGAACTCATAGTATAAGGTTGGTAGGGAATGGGGGAGCCAAGCAAACACCTGTGAACAAATGATATATTTAAGATAAATTGGTGATACTTTCAGAGGGAAGGATATAAGATTAAGGACTGTGATAGATTTCTTTGGTTTGTTAGTTTTAAAATTTTATTTAATTGATTAATTAAGAAAAAATTTCCATGGTTACATGAATCATGTTCTTTCCCTCCTGTAACCCTTCCTATAGTCAATGAGCAATTCCACTGGGTTTAACGTGTGTCATTGATCAAGACCTATTTCCATATTATTGATATTTGCACTAGGGTGATCGTTTAGACTCTACATCCCCAATCATATCCCCATTGACCCATGTGATCAAGCAGTTGTTTTTCTTCTGTGTTTCTACTCCCACAGTTCTTTCTCTGGATGTGGATAGTGTTCTTTATGAAAGACTTCTTACAGAAGGTGAGTCTTTAGGTGAGATTTGGAGGAAGTCAGGAAAGTCAAGAAATAGAGATGAGGAGGGAGAGAATTCCCAGCATGGGGGACATTTAATGAAAATTCCTGGAGTCAAGGGATGAGGGGGGCATTGGGGTGATTTAGTAGATTGAGAGTGATGCCTAGAGATGGGAGGTCCTGGGTTCAAATTTTGCCTCGGGCAGTTCCTTGTTGTGTGACTCTGGGAAAGTCACTTAAACTTCATTGCTGAGAACCAAAACATAGTTTTGATTCTAAGGTGGAAGGTAAGGATTTAAAAAAAAAGAAAAAAGAAAAAAGAAAATTCCCGGAGTCAAGAGATTAAGTGCTGCATTAGAGGAATAGCAAGGAGGAAAGGGTTACTGGTTAAGAGCACACATGGTGGCAAATAAGGTGTAAGAAGACTGTAAAGACAAGTGTAGAGATATTGAGAAGGACTTTGAATGCCAGAGTGTTTTATATTTGATCCTGGAATCATAGAGAGTCAATGGAATTTAGTGAGTAGGGGTGATATAGTAAGACCTGTATTTTAGGAAGGTCAATTTGATAGTTGAAAAGAGAATAGATTGAAGTGGAGAGAGACTCGAGGCAGAGAGATCAAGCAGTAGGCTATTGTAATCATCTAGGTGATGAAGGGTGATGGCAGTGTCAGAAGAGAGAAGGAGGTGTATGAGAAAGATATCATGAAGAAATGATGGACCTTGGCACCAGTTTGGATGTGGTAGATGAGAGAGTGAGAAGTTGAGGATGACAGCTATGGTGTGAATCTATTTTATTAGGATGGTTGTGATATCCTTAGCACAGTCATCCCTACAACCCAACCACCTAACCCTCTTCCTTCCCTGATTGCTGTCCACATACATTGAGAACAAGCTCATTATAAAAGGGAGTCAGGTTTATAAAATGCCATCAGCTTAATAGGAAAATAAGCTAGCTTAATAGATTCTGGGAGTCATCAAAAACCATGCTGTTTGACACCGTCCATGTGGAAACCAGGGACTGCAAAGCAGCCCCCAGGAAAGATGGAAACATTCACTGAAACCCCCCTAAGTGAATTTCATTATTAATATCCCCTTATTATTGGAATTGCCATGATTATTATTCTTACTTAACCCCAGGAAAAATAGATGAGAACAACATGCTTGCAGGGTTAATAAAGATGTCTCACTCCATCCCCCCAGGATATTACCAGGAGAGCCCACTTACAAAATTAAACCTAAGGATTCTTATATATTCATTTAGTTAGGACCCTCTTTTCTAGGCATAAAAACTTCTGGAAAATCTGTGCTCTGAATTCCCTAACCTATATCTGGGTCATGTTGATTCTACCCACTGATCCTGCCCTTAGCAACAATATTTCATTGACTATCTCTCTAGGTTTCCTGTCTGTTGTTAGGTTCCATGGAAACATTTATGTTGAGAATGAAACTGTGTGCCAAGTAGATGTGTGATCATGAGGTATAAAATAAAGCCAGGCCTCAGCCAAGGCAGAGCAGTTTATCCTGTGAAACCTGTGCTATGGGTTGAATGCGAAAGCTATGTCCCATCCATCATTTCACTGACACTGTCCCATCTCCAAGACCCCATCTCCCGGGAGGTTGGGAGGCTGGCCCACTCCACAGCAAATAGAGAAGGTAGAAAATGTTGAGTTTTCAGCTCCATCTGAAAGGTCAGGGTAGAGTGGAGGAGAAAGTAGAGTGGGGTGATAATACTCTATCTGCTGCCAGAATTTCTCAGCCAGGGAACAGTCACCAAAACTTGGGGCTCACTTCTTAGTTCAGTCACTGCTAACTGATGTGCCTCCTCTGGATGAAGCATTTGGCTACACTGTGTATTCAACACCATCATCCTACCCCTTTGTCATAGTTCTTTCTCAGCTACTTCTCTCCCAATATTGCTCTGGGGAAGGAAGAGTATAGTTACTTTTTCCCCTTCCTGGTACCCATTCCAAACTTTTACAAGCTTGTCCTAATATCCTGTTGCTATAATTGCTTCCTGGGCAGAGGAAATATGACAAAGATACTCAAGAGGTTAAATAATCTGCCTTGTGAGGCTTTGATCACTCCATACTACTAGCCTAGGAGGTGGAAACAAATTCCATATCAAATCAATATATCTATATCTACATCCAGGAGAGTTTGGGAATCTAAGCTTTATTGGCTTTTGAGAGTTGAATGATAAATTTTTTGTGAGAGCATTTATACTTTGGGAATCAGCAACCAACACTTGATTTATTGTTTTGTTGTTTGCCTAGACTTAAGAAAACGATGGAGAAAAAGTTAATAATGCAGATTAAATTGAAAAGTGTTTCATGTTGTTAAATGTTCACCAGTATGAACCTGTATATATCTATGAATATATTTTTGTCTCTCTTTATATTTATGTCTGTCCTGTGTCTGTCTGTATCAAATCTATGCCTATGTCCTTTGTCTAGATCTATAGCTATGTCTATGTCACATCTATATCTATGTCTATTTTTATATCTATTTCTCTGTCTATGTCAAGGTCTATATTTCTGTCTATATCAATGTCTATTTCTATGTCTATATGTATGTCTATTTTTATATCTATTTCTATGTCTATCTGTCTATTTTCTGTCTATATCTGTCTATTTCTTTGTCTATATCAATGTCTATTTCTATGTCTATATCTATAGGTCTTATGTCTATGCTTTATGTGATATCTATGTCATAACTTAGGTCTATATTTATTATATGTCCATGTCCTATGTCTATGTCTATATTTTATATCTATGTCTATCAATGCCTGTGTTATGTTGGTCTATATCTATATCTTATGTCTATGTCTATATCTATTTTTGTCTTATGCCTATGATACCTATATCTATGTCTAGATTTATGTTTGTCTCTATCTTAAATATATGTCTATATGTCTATGTATATCTATATCTAACAGAGAAACTTAATGTCATATTTTCCACAACTGAGTTTCCTTTTTCATTTTCACTTAAAAAAAGGTCTCTTTGTTCTGTTATGATTCTTTGTATCTCTTATTTAGTTATGACTTTTGGGGTACTGTTACAAAGGACCACACTCATTGCTCTTTCTATAATAATTTATTTTAGGACGTAGAAGAATGCTAGTACTTCTTATTTCTGTAGTATCCTTTCTCCATAGAGTTTTAAAAGCTTTTGATATTGTGCTTCATTAATTCTTATATTTCCCTCGCAAAATAGTGAGGTGGCTAATATAGCAAACATTCTTTAAGATGAAGAAATTGTTACAGAAATTTTGCCTGAATGAGCAACAACAAATATCTAAATAGAAAGGGCAAAATTCCACCAGGGAACCAAATGTGTGTGCATCTATTGTCATTTAGGAGGAGAAAAATCTAGATGATCAACTAACTTTGAACAAATATGAATTGGAAATGGCAACAGAGGCCAAGGAGAACTTGGCTTTGTGGTAGAGTGGGCTGACTGAATAAAGAAGAATACAACCTTGAAATATCTAACTTTTCAATCTGACTCTAATTTCTCTTTCTAGATGTATTTTCCTTTACTCTGTTCTGCTCCCTATCAAACTGATCTTCTTGCCATTCCCTTCCTTTGTGACACAATGAAAAAGTGAATGAAAAACCATGTATTAAGTGCTTACTATATGTGATGCATTAGATATAAAAATATAAAAGCAAAAACTTTCCTGGCTCTTAAGTAGCTTACATTGTAATAGAGGAAGACAATACATGTAAAAGCAGTAATGTCCAGGGTGGAGTATTTTCATTTGGAAATCTATATGAATGGTGAATAGAGTCATAGGGAATAGATTGACACATCCTTTCTAATATAATTGACAAATAGAGTGATCTGATTTTGGATCCAGAATTAGAAGGTATGGGGTGGGAAGGAAGGTGGCTGCAGAGTTTATCTAGGATGTAAGGAAAATGTTCAGGGAGTGATGTGAAACATTTGGGTTATGTGTAACACTAACCAATAAGACCAATGGAACACCCAGTAGAAAGCAGGTCCTTGTTTCCCAAAACTTTGTATAATCCTTCTTTACATATAAATCCCAAAAGAGTCAACATACAGATCAATATATTGCCATGTTGTCCATTTATTTGTTTTTCATGAAAATTGCTTTGAAATATTAACTTCTGGATTTATTATCTTTGTTTTGGCATCTTTTTTCTTTGGATTTATTGAAGCTTACTTCAGTTCCTAAAACACTTTGTATAATCAGAAACTTATTCTATAAATTAGCCCCATAAAGGAAGAAAATTCAGTGTATTCTACATGTGTTATGTGTTATTATATAATAGAATTTAAAATTTATTAGATAATAAACAAGGTGTAGTAATACAGTAGTGTCCCAAAAGTCAGTGCAGTTTTAAGCTTATTAAAATTTTAAAAGTTTTCATAAGATTGGTTAAGTAAGAGATATCCATATTATGTAGGATTAGTGATAACAGGAAGTCATTTGGAACTTTTCAATTAAACAGAATGCAATTAAAGCTTTAAACTATAGTAAGACTTTTGGATCACCCTACATTATATATATATATATATATAGCCAGCATATATAACAGATATATAATAGATATAATAAATAATTTTTGAATAAAGGAACTCATAGACATTACCTGATAAACTATGATTTCTCAGTATGTTTAGTTTCCAACTTATTCAGGATGATGGTCCAAATGTATTGATTGTTTTATTGGTATAGATGTTCTCTCCAAAGCTGTAGATTGCATCCCCATTCATATCTGTCTATTCTGGGTGACTCTTACTGATATTCATCCATAATTTACCACATGGGGTCTGCCCCATGGTGCTGGGGACATTCCTTGCTTTTGTCTCATCATGAAGATACCAGTGAAGAAGTTGGTTAGTCCAACGATGTGCCTTGCTCTCATCATGTAACCATACATTTCCCTGGGAGTCATCCTTTAAAATTCCTTTCATTATATGTCACAGCCAGCTCATGCCAACAATCATGCTCCTCTCCTTTGGCCTTCTCATGATATTAATTTTTCATCCCTATAATGTTTTATGACTTGTAGCCACATATAAATGCTGGTAGAATATTGACTTCTTAAAAATGGTACATATTTCTGGAAGAAATTTGGGGTCATTAAAACAGCTTTATCATTTCTTGAAGGTAATTCAATCTGCTTTCCTTCTGTTTGATTCTGGGTACAACTTATTCCTTTGTACTGCCTGTATCTCACCATCCACAGGAAATCTCTGTTCAGCTTGGTTTCTGAGCTTGATCTCCTGGGTGACACTCACAAACACCTTGGGCAAGCATAAATCTCATTATTCTTACCTCCCCTGTTATTTTTTGAAAAGGGGGGTGTCAAATAAGGTTATTTCTGTATTATATATTTTCAAGGAATTTTGATTAATCTCAACATACATGTAACCTTTAGGTATAATAACAATAACAACAAAGACTTTATTTTTCTTTATCTAAAGAGGGGAATGGCCCAGAATTTCCTCTTAAATTCCACTTTGGGGAATTTACCATATTAGAAGGAAATATAGGCTAAATGGATCATAGTATATGAACCAAGTAGCAAAGATTCTCTAACAACAGACCATTTGGGGCGATTTCTAACTGATAACCAGAAAGGAAAAACTTCTTAGTCAATATCTTTTGTGTGGCTAAAACTGCCTCAGTCATCCTTCTATACTGCCTCAGTCATCCTTCTATACATGCAGACTATGAACAAGAAAAAACAAAGAAATTCTCATGTCTAGATCAAGCACAGAAATTATGAAAAGCAAAACTAGATGAGTTAAAAAATATGGTGTATGGCAAGTTAAATAAATAAGCTTAGAAACGGACACCAGTCTAAAGTAGGGCAGGGGAAGGAGAATAGACTTGGTTCTTCTATCTCTGTTTTTATCGTCATTCTGCCACAAATAGCAATGACAAAGGTACTTAGTGGAAGGATTCTTTGTCCCTTCTTCTGTTTTCCAGAGTTAAAGGGGAAGAGGACCTCATTTAGATCATCCACATACCTCTGACTCCAGATAGTAGTATTTGGGATGTCTGTTGCTTGGTTTAAATTTTTTTTTTGGCAGAAAACCGTTATAGGTGTCAAGGCAGAAGAGCACTAGGCAACTGAAGTTAAGTGACTTTGCCAGGGTCATATAGCCAGGAAGTGGCTGATATCAGATTTGAAACCAACCAACTATTCACTAAGTCACTTAGCTACCCCTGATAAAAGACAGGCTGATATATTCTCCATCTCCCTTCCCTCTCCATTTGTGTGAGTTTCTAATAAAAAGAGAAAGGAGATTAGGATCCAGCATTGCTAGTGTTCTTTGTGTCCTCATCCTTCCTACTGGTGGTATGTGAGTTTGTGGGAGAGTCTACCTCAAGTTTATGAAAAAAGATGCTTATTAGCCACTACTTTTACTATGCTATTTCAGTAAATGCCTTTGCTTTTGAACTACTTGCATCCTTTGCCCGATTCTTGAAGCTAAACTAATTGGTAGGGGCTATAATTTTAGAAGTGTGGCTCCACAGAGTAATTTAGGCCTGGGCTACATGGCCCCTCAGAGACCCAACTTTTTAATGCAAGTTGTGGGGAGAGGCTATAATGGTTGCTGCATAATTAACCCTAATACGATGTCAAAGAAAGTCTTTTTAAATGACCAATTCCGGTGTATTTTATTAGACTGTGAGCAATTTGAGTTGAGAGCTGTGTTGCATCTTATCATTTGTCTGCAGAACCCACTATAGTGCTTTGAACTTAGAAATGCTTAATATATGTTTATTGAATAGAAATGAATAAAATTGAGGAAGCATTTAACAACAATATCCCTTGAGATGCATTAATTCTTCTACTTATTTCTGTTTATTGTGTGTTAAGGCAAATTATAAGGTCTTGGGGGCAAATTTCAGCTAATAAAGGGCATGTGTGCATATGTATGTGTGTTGTGTGTGTGTATGTCTGTGTGTACTGTGTTCAGCTGGAGGGATGATGGATGGCAATTTATCAATTTCTTTCTATACTGGTAGTTGAAACTTATGCCTTTCAGCTCTTACCAGTTCCCAGTGATTGATGGGATTGTTTACAACTTTTCCCTTTGGTCTAAAGGGAGATACTGAGAAGGTTTTCTGCCAGCATTCTGGAAAGCTTTGGCTCAGTCCCAAAGCCAAAAGCTGTGCAGCCCAAGCTGTGTTTACACCACAGAAACCCTTGGGCTTTGGGGGATTTTAATCAGTTTCCTAACAGATGCATTTCTGTTAGGATGAACAAAGTATTGAAACTTACACACCATTCATTAAAACTGAAACTCTGGTTATAAAATAGTGTTTACATTTTATTTCAGGTTAGAAAGGAAGAAAGAAAAAGGAAGAAAAAAGAAAAAATATTTTCCTGCATTTGATTCCAACTTATATTTATTGAATGGAAATAGAGAGTGAAGTTCTGATCTCCTAAAATCAGAAAAATTCTGTTGGATGATAACAAGATAGTTAAAAAAGAAAGTCTGTGCTACCAACATGCCATACACAGCGAGTATCCTCTGTGTTCCATTGTTTGCTATCTTCAAGAAGATGTGGTATGCACATAGATTGTTATAGCTTTATACACACGAGCAAAATGTGTTCTGCTTATCTGATGAGGTTCATAGTGTTTTGCTTAATTTCAAATACTGGCTCATATATAGACATGTTAGTTATTTCCAATGGCAGCATATCATCACCCTTTTCTTGTGGAAGGAGTAATATATGATAGGAAGGAAGATGAGAAATGAAGCCATAATTAATAGAGGAAAATGTCTTCATTTTTTGTCATCTGATATCAGACTAACCTTGTGTAAACATGTATTATGTCAACCGCCTTATGTTACTCTGCTTTCTTGGCAGATTATTTTTCTCACTTCCTCTGTATTGCTTATTACCTTCTCTGGGACATCCATGGAAACCAGAGCTGGGATTTACATTGCTTTAGAAGGTCCCAGTAAAGGACGTTTGACATGGACAGGAGAGATGTTTTATCTGTTAACAGCAAAAAAAGAACTTAAGGGAGCTACTTCACTCAGTCAGTCAACAAGCATTGAATTAGGGTTTCTTATATGCCAGGCACTGTGCTAAATTCTGGGGACAAAAGAAAAATAAAAGTTATTTCTTGCTCTCAAAGAATTTATAGTTTAATGGTGAGACATCATGCAAACCACTATGTACAAATGGTATGTATAATGTATATGTAAAACACACATACATATAATAATTGTATAGATGATAGGCATTAACATTTGAAGTATAGCAAAAGCCTTGTTACAGAAGGTTGGTTTTAATGGAGACTTGATGGAGACAGAGGAATGGGGAATTTGAAGTGAAATGCCTGGAATCAGGAGATAGTGTAAGGAACATCAAGGTGGCCAACATCACTAGGTCTCAGAGTACATTGTTCTATAGTTTTGTACTTTTCCTTTCCCTGGTTTAGGCTTTAGGATCATATTTATCTCATGAGAAGAATCGGATAGGGTTCTTTCTTTCTCAGAGTGCTATAGCACAGGAAAACCACCAGGTGATGCTCTAGGTTCAACCTGTCCCAGCTCACAAAATAGTCCCAGAAGGCTGTTCTTTCTGATCAAACCACTGACTGACTCTCTTCTGGTGAGCTTGAGGCATCTATTCCCCATCCCTCCCTCCCCTAGTCTTGGATTTTTCTCAATATTTTCTAATTCTCTTCTAATCAAAGAGTATGAGTACATTCCTAACTATAATTTATTAAATGGCTCAGCCCTCATCTCAGTGGAATTCAAATCTTTTACTTCATCCATATATGAATGAACAACTCCAAGGATGCATGCATGCATGCACTTAATGACATTTTTAAGAAAAGAAATCTAGCACATTAGAAATCCAGCCTAGAAGGGCCACTCTTGTCCAGTCTGAAATCTCAGTGTCTCTTGAACTCTTTATACTGTGAAAACAAAACTAACAATGTTAGCTTTAAAACTCTTAAATGGCGGTGGCCTGTCATTCCTAGGAAGGTCTGAAATTTTGATTTTCCCTAGCCAGTTCTTCATGTCTAATTTTTCCCAGGCACAACCCATATGCCTTTTTAGAAAAACATTTTCACTGACTCAGAGAACTGATGGGTTGGGTTGGAAGAGATGCTGTAGAAACAGCAATTTACAGATTGGATATGGCCATATGTTTATGATTGAGGAGTCAAGATTTCAAGCTTGGTAAGAGGAAAGTAGTGCCCTTAATAGTCATAAGGAAGAGAGTAGAGTTTGGGGGGGGGGGAAGAATAATTCTGTTTGAGACTTGCCGAGTTTAACATGTCTACATCTAGTTTAAGATGTCTAATAGAAATGTAGTGATTTGAAATTAGAGGTCAAGACAGAGGTTAGGGATAGATAAATAAATTTGAGTATCATTCTTAGGGAGATGATAATTTGATCCTGGGGAGCTGATGAGATTCCAGCACAAGAGAATAGCTTCAGATTTCATTTTTGAGTGTCTTCCATCCTTCAAAGACTGATTTCATCTTAAGTATTTTGATCTATGGGATCTTATATGTCTTTCTTCTGAAACATTTGAAATCTGATTTCCCTAAATAAAGTGTCTTCTTCCTTCTCAGAAAATCTAACTCTCTCCTTTTCTGGAAGAGCCTCCAAATTTTTTAAATCTTTACTTTCCATCTTAAAATAAATACTGTGTATTGGTCCCAAGGCAGAAGAGTGGTAAGGGCTAGGCAATGACTTCTCAGGGTCACATAGCTAGGAAGTGTCTGAGGTCAAATTTGAATCCAGCATCTTTAGTCTCTGGGCCTGGCTCTCAATCCACCTAGCTGCCCCATCTCAAATTTGCTTTTAATCTCTAATTACATACCTGTCTCATTCTTCCCCTTCATTGTCCCTCTGCATAACATTTCTTCTGTTCTTCAGAAACTTGAAAGAAGGGAAGAAAAAAGCCATTATTGTATAATGACTATGTGCCAAGCACTGTGCCCACAAACATAACCACTTTATAACACCTCTGGGAAGTAGATGCTTTATTCCCTTTTTATAGTTGAGGAAATTGAGGCAGTCAGAAATTAAGTGACTTGCCCAGACTCACATATCTTGTAAGTGTCTAAGACCAGATGTAAACTCCCATCTTCCTGACTCTGCCTCGGCATCTTTCCCTCCATATTGAGGTTTTGCTTTTGTTTCCTTTAGAAATTCTTCCTTCTCATGAATAAACAGGAGTGCTGAGCAGTGTTCTTTGGTGGTCTTCAAGTAGTTCCTTTTCCCCTCTGGGAGGGAGAACTGTTTAAACATGGAGCACAGATAAAACTGACTCAGTTATGGCAGAAGTTGAGATTTTGCCAAATCACTGTACAATTTTTCTGGCTTTCCATAATAGGTGAGATTGTCAGTTTTGTTCCTTGAAGCTACTTGTAGATGCTGGTGCCTCATTTTTAGCAGTTGGTTAAAATATATTACAGGGGTAGCTAAGTAGCACAATGGATAAAGTGGAATTCGGACAACCTGAGTTTAAATCTGACCCCAGACACTTCCTTGCTGTGTGACCCTGGGCAAGTCACTTAACCCACATTATCTAGCTGTAGATGTTCTTCTGTCTTAGAATTTATACTGATAGAAGGTAAGGGTTTAATAAAAACAAAAACAAACATATTACAGACAACCTCACTTAAATTCTTTTCATTGGTCTCAATGTCTCTCCTGCCACAGCCACACCTGTCCCTTCAGTCTTTCACCAGTTTCCAGTTGGTTTCATCAGTTTGCCCAACCCACTGCTCTGTGCCTATGCACCACCCTTTACTTATTCCATTTACCTTTCCTTCCTTCAGGTTCTGTTCCCTAATCCTCCTTGTTCTTCTTAATCCTTTAATATCCTTCCCATTTATCTTTGGTGTTGCTTCTTTTACAACCTAGAAGTAGTATCCAGACCAAAATCTGAATCTAGAGATTATTTTCAAATTTTCCTCAGTTTCTCTTAGATTGTGCCAATAGTTCTCTTCAAATCCAGTCTGATCTAATCCATTAGTTTAAACACCTCAGGTCATCTAGAGAGTTTCCTCCTTCTTACTTGACTCAAATCCATTCTTCTATCACTTCTCCCACAGTCTTTCCACATGGAACAGCATCCTATCTTCAAAATCTCCTAGTGAAAGGAGGAAATCATTATCCTACTACCTTGCTCCTAGCCATTAAGTAGATAAATCTGCCAGGACATACCTCATTCCTCTGAGGGAATGAGATTGAGTGTTGAGTTACATTTCTTCTCATCAGTACTCAATATGCTACCTCCAACTCCTGGGCAACTGAGTCACAGAATCCATCTAGGCAGATAAGGGAAAGAGTGCCACAAAATCTGCTTCTGCCTTTGTAAATTCTCATCAGATTTTACTACCTGCTGTGATCCTGACCCTTACCCTCTATATAGCTCAATGCTTCCACCCTCACTTTATTTCTGTCTTCTTTTGGAAAATGATAGGGGAACAAAACTAACAGGGAATTTACAACTTATAAAGCCTATGGCATTCAGGTACAGAAATATAAACACACAAAAGGTGGTAAAGATTATAACTGGATCTAGTTTAGGACTATGGTCAGTGGAGTGACCACCTCCTTATGTGAGAAAAGAGACCTTTGGATTCTTGCCCATAAGGAAAGGACTGCTCATTCACCTTGGGTGTCCACTTTTCACTCAACTCTTGCCTGTGGTTTCAGGAAGCTGTAACATACGCAGTGGCCACACCATTACCACCACCACCACCACCACAACAACAACAATGGTCTTAGCAGAAGACCTAAACCAAGTTGAAGCCAAACAACTGGCCTCAAAGCTGTTGATGAGTTGGGTGGTGGCAGCCCTAAATATATGAAGACTTTTCCCTGTGGAATGGGCAGATGAGAACAATTTGTTCCAGCTTCCAGGAAGGTGACTGAGGTGCTGTGCAGTGCTTAGAGTTTGGTCAGACATGGAAGATTATAAGATCAGTCACTACATTCCGGGCTTCTTCCAGTTGTCCTGATTTTTGTCTATTCACTTGACTCTGACGACTCTGGATGAGAGAGTAAGGCTGATAGTAAGACTTTGTGCAACCCTGCCTCACTCACCTAAATCTAATTCACATTAATGTCAAGACATTACCCCATGATGTCACTGATCCTCTTGGAAACTAAGGACGAATAAGTCCAAGGAAGGACCTATATTAGGTTTTTGGTATGGTTTCCGTTTCCGATAGTTGCCAGCCATTAACTCAAACCAAATAGTGATGACTGGACTAGTAACTACAAGGAGAGGGAGAAGATTGATCTAGATTATGGAAAAGAATGGATTGAATATAGAGTGATACCTCAAAGAACAAACCTTGTGGGAATCAAGCTCCTTTTTTTTTTTTTTTAATATATTTTATTTGATCATTTCCAAGCATTATTCGTTAAAGACATAGATCATTTTCTTTTCCTCCCCCCCACCCCCCATAGCCGACGCGTAAGTCCACTGGGCATTAGATGTTTTCTTGATTTGAACCCATTGCTTTGTTGATAGTATTTGCATTAGAGTGTTCATTTAAAGTCTATCCTCTGTCATGTCCCCTCAACCTCTGTATTCAGGCAGTTGCTTTTTCTCGGTGTTTCCACTCCCATAGTTTATCCTTTGCTTATGAATGGTGTTTTTTTTTTTCTCCTGGATCCCTGAAAGTTGTTCAGGGACATTACACCGCCCCTAATGGAGAAGTCCATTACGTTCGATTATACCACAGTGTATTAGTCTCTGTGTACAATGTTCTCCTGGTTCTGCTCCTCTCGCTCTGCATCACTTCCTGGAGGTTGTTCCAGTCTCCATGGAACTTCTCCACTTTATTATTCCTTTGAGCACAATAGTATTCCATCACCAACATATACCACAGTTTGTTCAGCCATTCCCCAATTGATGGGCATCCCCTCGTTTTCCAGTTTTGGGCCACCACAAAGAGCGCAGCTATGAATATTTTTGTACAAGTCTTTGTGTCCATTATCTCTTTGGGATACAGACCCAGCAGTGCTATGGCTGGGTCAAAGGGTAGATATTCTTTTGTCGCCCTTTGGGCATAGTTCCAAATTGCCCTCCAGAATGGTTGGATCAGTTCACAACTCCACCAGCAATGAATTAATGTCCCTACTTTGCCACATCCCCTCCAGCATTCATTACTTTCCTCTGCTGTTATGTTAGCCAATCTGCTAGGTGTGAGGTGATACCTCAGAGTTGTTTTGATTTGCATCTCTCTGATTATAAGAGATGTGGAACACTTCTTCATGTGCTTGTTAATAGTTTTGATTTCTTTATCTGAGAACTGCCTATCCATTTCCCTTGCCCATTTATCAATTGGAGAATGGCTTGATTTTTTGTACAATTGATTTAGCTCATTATAAATATGAGTAATTAAACCTTTGTCAGAGGTTTCTATGAAGATTTTTTCCCAATTTGTTGTTTCCCTTCTGATTTTAGTTATATTGGTTTTGTTTGTACAAAAGCTTTTTAGTTTGATGTAGTCAAAATTATTTATTTTACATTTTGTGATTCTTTCTATATCTTGCTTGGTTTTAAAGCCTTTCCCCTCCCAAAGGTCTGACATGTATACTATTCTGTGTTTACCCAATTTACTTATGGTTTCCTTCTTTATGTTTAAGTCACTCACCCATTTTGAATTTATCTTGGTGTAGGGTGTGAGGTGTTGATCTATTCCTAGTCTCTCCCACACTGTCTTCCAATTTTCCCAGCAGTTTTTATCGAATAGTGGATTTTTGTCCCAAAAGCTGGGATCTTTGGGTTTATCGTATACTGTCTTGCTGAGGTCGTTTTCCCCCAGTCTATTCCACTGATCTTCCTTTCTGTTTCTTAGCCAGTACCAAATTGTTTTGATGACTGCTGCTTTGTAATATAGTTTGAGGTCTGGGACTGCAAGGCCCCCATCATATGTGTTTTTTTTCATTATTTCCCTGGATATCCTTGATCTTTTGTTCTTCCAAATGAACTTTGTTATGGTTTTTTCTAAATCAGTGAAGAAGTATTTTGGTAGTTCAATGGGTATGGCACTAAATAGATAAATAAGTTTGGGTAGGATGGTCATTTTTATTATATTGGCTCGTCCTATCCATGAGCAGTTAATGTTTTTCCAATTGTTCAAGTCTAGTTTTAGTTGTGTGGCGAGTGTTTTGTAGTTGTGTTCATATAGTTCCTGTGTTTGTCTTGGGAGATAGATTCCTAGGTATTTTATTTTGTCTAAGGTGATTTTGAATGGGATTTCTCTTTCTAGTTCTTGCTGCTGAGCTGTGTTGGAGATATATAGAAAAGCTGATGATTTATGTGGGTTTATTTTGTATCCTGCAACTTTGCTAAAGTTGTTGATTATTTCAATTAGCTTTTTGGTTGAATCTCTAGGATTCTTTAAGTAGACCATCATGTCATCCGCAAAGAGTGATAACTTGGTCTCCTCCTTGCCTATTCTGATGCCTTCAATTTCTTTATCTTCTCTAATTGCTACTGCTAGTGTTTCTAGTACAATGTCAAATAGTAGAGGTGATAATGGGCATCCTTGTTTCACTCCTGATCTTATTGGGAATGCATCTAGTTTATCCCCATTGCAGATGATATTAGCTGTTGGTTTTAGATATATACTGTTTATTATTTTTAGGAATGACCCTTCTATTCCTATGCTTTCTAGTGTTTTTAATAGGAATGGGTGTTGTATTTTATCAAAGGCTTTTTCTGCATCTATTGAGATAATCATGTGGTTCTTGCTAGTTTGCTTGTTGATGTGGTCAATTATGTGGATGGTTTTCCTAATGTTGAACCAGCCCTGCATCCCTGGTATGAATCCTACTTGATCATGGTGAATGATCCTTCTGATCACTTGCTGGAGTCTTTTTGCTAGTATCCTATTTAAAATTTTTGCATCTATATTCATTAGGGAGATTGGTCTATAGTTTTCTTTCTCTGTTTTTGACCTGCCTGGTTTTGGAATCAGTACCATGTTTGTGTCGTAAAAGGAGTTTGGTAGAACTCCCTCTTTGCTTATTATGTCAAATAGTTTGTATAGTATTGGGGTTAATTGTTCTCTGAATGTTTGATAGAATTCACAGGTGAATCCATCAGGCCCTGGGGATTTTTTCTTAGGAAGTTCTTTGATGGCTTGATGGATTTCAATTTCTGATATGGGATTATTTAAGAATTCTATTTCCTCTTCTGTTAGTCTAGGCAGTTTGTATTTTTGTATATATTCATCCATTTCTCCTAAATTGGTGTATTTATTGCCATATAATTGGGCAAAGTAATTTCTAATGATTGCCTTAATTTCCTCCTCATTGGAGGTGCTGTCCCCCTTTTCATCTTTAATGCTGTGAATTTGCTTTTCTTCCTTCCTTTTTTTAATTAGATTGACCAGTACTTTGTCTATTTTGTTTGTTTTTTCAAAGTACCAGCTTCTTGTCTTATTTATTAAATCAATAGTTCTATCACTTTCGATTTTATTAATTTCTCCCTTAATTTTTAGGATTTCTAATTTGGTTTTCTGCTGGGGGTTTTTAATTTGATCGCTTTCGAGTTTTTTCAATTGCATTTCCAATTGATTGATCTCTGCTCTCCCTTGTTTGTTAATATGAGCTTTCAGGGATATGAATTTGCCTCTGATTACCTCTTTGGCTGCATCCCAAAAGGTTTGAAAGGATGTTTCGCCATTGTCATTTTCCTTGATGAAATTATTAATTGTTTCTATGATTTCTTCTTTAGCTAAACGGTTTTGGAGTATCATATTGTTTAATTTCCAATTGGTTTTGGATTTGGTTTTCCATGTACCATTACTAATCATTATTTTTATTGCCTTGTGATCTGAGAAGGCTGCATTCATTATTTCTGCTTTTTTGCATTTGTGTGCTATGTTTCTGTGACCTAATGTATCGTCAATTTTTGTGAATGTGCCATGTGGTGCTGAGAAGAAGGTGTATTCCTTTTTATCCCTATTTATTTTTCTCCATATGTCTATTAATTCTAATTTTTCTAAGATTTCATTCACTTCTTTTACCTCTTTCTTATTTATTTTTTGATTTGATTTATCTAAATTTGATAATGGTTGGTTTAAGTCTCCCACTAGTATGGTTTTATTGTCTATTTCTTCCTTCAATTCTCCTAGTTTCTCCATTAGAAATTTGGGTGCTATATTATTTGGTGCATACATGTTGATTAATGATATTTCCTCATTGTCTAGAGTCCCTTTTAACAAAATATAATTACCTTCCCTATCCCTTTTGATCAGGTCTATTTTTGCATTGGCTTTATCAGATATCATGATTACCACTCCTGCCTTCTTTCTATCAGTTGAGGCCCAGAAGGTCTTACTCCATCCTTTAATTCTGACCTTGTGGGTGTCAACCCGCCTCATGTGTGTTTCTTGAAGACAACATATGGTAGGGTTTTGGATTCTAATCCATTCTGCTATTCGTCTACGTTTTATGGGTGAGTTCATCCCATTCACGTTCAAAGTTATGATTGTCATTTGTGTACTCCCTGGCATTTTGATTGCCTTCCCTAATTCTAACCTTTTCTTCTTCGGCTCTACCTTTTAGTCCAGTGATTTACTTTGAATCAGTCCCCCTTGTCCCCTCCCTTGATGTTTCCCTTTTTAGTCCCTCCCTTTTTGTTCCCTCCCCCTCCCCCCTCTCTTTCCCTCCCTTTTTGTTCTCCCTCTCCCCCTCCCCCCCTTGGTTTTCCCTTCTCCTTACCCTTGTTGGGTAAGATAGAATTCAAGATCCCAATGGATCTGGATGTTTTTCCCTCTCAGAGTTGATTTCCCTGAGATTGAGGTTTAAGTAACCCCCCCCCCCTCTCTTCCTCTCCTTCTTATAGGAGTTTTCTTCCCCTCCCCTTCCCCTGTGAATCTTTGTGTGAGAACCATTATTCTATTTGGTCTTTCTTTACCCCCTATTTATACATTACATTTTCCCCACATATTAGTATACATAGGTTGATATAAATGTAGTCCTTATAGAAGAGAGTTTGAGTAAAAGAAGATAACATTTTTCCCCTTTCCTTAATATTTACCTTTTCAGGTATTCCTTGCTCTTTGATTTTCAGTATCAAACTTTCCACAGAGCTCTGGTCTTTTCTTTGCAAAAAGTTGGAAGTCTTCTATTTTGTTGAATGCCCATACTCTCCCTTGGAAGTATATAGTCAGTTTTGCTGGGTAGCTGATTCTTGGTTGGAGACCCAGCTCTCTTGCCTTTCTGAAGATCATGTTCCATGCCTTACGATCATTCAGCGTAGAACTTGCAAGGTCTTGTGTGATCCTGATTGGCATTCCTTTATATCTAAATTGTCTTTTTCTGGCTTCCTGTAGGATTTTTTCTTTTGTTTGATAGCTTTGGAATTTGGCAATTACATTCCTGGGAGTTGTCTTTTGGGGGTTTAGTGTAGAAGGTGTTCTGTGAGCTCTGTCAGTGGATGTATTGCCCCCTTGTTCTAGAATCTCTGGGCAATTTTCTTTGATTATATCTTGTATCACCATGTCCAGTTTGGTGTTTATTTCTGGCTTTTCTGGGAGTCCAATTATTCTTAAATTTTCTCTTCTCCCCCTGTTTTCCAGATCTATCACCTTGTCGGTGAGATATTTTATGTTCTCTTCTAATTTCTTGGTGTTTTGGCTTTGCTTTATTAGTTCTTGCTTTAAAGCCTGGTTTTCTTTTACAGTTTGGTCAAACTGGTTTTGTAGATGTGTGAATTTCTTTTGCATCATTTCCCACTTTTCCTCCCAGAGGGCTTCCATCTTTTTGGTCCTTTCTGATTCAAATTCTTCATGGGTTTGTGGAGAGTTTCTATTTCCTTTGGAAGATTTTGGAGAATTTTCTTGTATATCTTCTTCTATCTGCTCTGTATTTTGTATTTTGGCTCCATAGAATGTGTCCAGAGTCGCCCCTTTCTTCTTATTTTTCTTGGTATTTTGGGGCTTCTGTGGAATTTGTCATCTCTGAACGTGGAGGATTGGCTTTTCTTGTCTTTGTCTGGTGATCAGTGGCTTTAGTCCTGGGCAGATGTTGGTTCTATGAGCGTTCCCTGGGTTAAACTGAATATGCCTCACTGGAACTGGAATGGAAGGGTCGGACCACGAGGCCACACACTCCCCCTGGCTCGATTTCCGGAAGTTGCCTTCAGAATCCCTGGCCGTGAGGCTGTTTCGTCGGCCTGCGGGGGGATGGGCTGCCGCTTCCCCAAGCTCCGAGAGCACAGACTTTCACTGAGACTTGGATAGCAGGATCCAGCCCGTGAGGCTGTCTTGCCCGCCCTGAGGGTTGCTGTTGTTTTGACCAGCTCTCTGCAGCGGAGGCCCCAGGCAGTAACTTTCACCCGGACTGGGACTTGGGTAGAAGACCCTGAGGGTTGTTGTTCCTCAGACCCTGCTCTCTGAGCCCGGCGCGGCTGCCACTTCCGGGAGCCTTGGACTCTGCGCTCCTACCCCTGAGGTCCGAGGGATCTCGGGTTCTGGCTTTTAAGGGGAGCCGTACCTTTTGAACCGGGTCCAGGTCCAGGAGGAGGGTTCCCAGGGTCTGTGCTGTTGATCGTTTTGAATTTCGGCGCCTTAGGAGCTTCTAGTTTGAGATCGGTCGGGAAGGGTTTTCCGGAGATCTGAACTTCAGCTTTCTCTAAGCCGCCATCTTAACCGGAAGTCGAATCAAGCTCCTTTTAAAAGATATTTTGGGGGGCAGCCAGGTGGTACACTGGATAGACCTGGGTTCAAGGCACCTAACCCCCATGCCTAGACCTTACTACTCTCCTGCCTTGGAATCAATAGTTGGTATTGACTCTAAGACAGAAGGTAAGGGTTAAAAAAAAGATATTTAACTTTATTAATAGTAAAAAAAACAACAAAAAAACCCTCCCCCTCCCCCAACTTTGCTACGTTATGTTAACACCTTAATATAGTACTTGGCACATAGGAGATGCTTACTTAATGTTTATTGGCTAATTGAATGTTAAACAAGATGTTATATTCTATCAATGGCAACACTACCAAGCCAGGTGTACACCCAGTTGTACATGGCAAAAATTACCTTCACACACAACTTTTCTTTAAGTGTTCATAAATGA
Organism: Monodelphis domestica; assembly: GCF_027887165.1. Classification (NCBI taxonomy): domain Eukaryota; kingdom Metazoa; phylum Chordata; class Mammalia; order Didelphimorphia; family Didelphidae; genus Monodelphis; species Monodelphis domestica. The sequence continues at coordinate 263,390,750 of NC_077232.1, read as the reverse complement.
AAATAAGTGTGACTGATCATAGGCAATTTTATATAATTAATGAAGCTTGTCTTTGGTTTTTCTCAAATTTCCTATTTTGTATCCATTTCCTTCATCAGTGAGAACTTTTTTTCCTTCCCTTCTGCTGACTAATGACATTCTCCTTTTGACAAAAATAGAAAGGTTTGAAAGCAGTCCTTTACAGTTGATTTATTGAATATACTTTCGAATAAATAAATTTATGTAAATGGTATCCCAAAAGGGCATTTTCATCTTAAGCTTTTTTTCCCTTTAACTATAGACCCCCTTTATATAACCCCCTTTTCTCTCCCCTTAGAGGACATATTTCTATCCCAAATAAGACCTTTACAGGTTTAAACAATAAGCAGTGTGTGTATGTGTGATCCTCTTTCTCTTATACCAACTCAGGGAAAATTTCTTATCCTATTTCATTTGCAAAAGGCAATGGACCCAATATCCTTTCTTTTGTTTAAGCTCTAAGTAGAAATGGCAGCATTTTATGTTTTTTGTTTGTTTTTTTAAACCCTTACCTTCTGTCTTAGAATCAATACTAGGTATTGGTTCTAAGGCAGAAGAGTAGTAAGAGCTAGGCAATGGGGGTTAAGTGACTTGCCCAGGGTCACACAGCTAGGATGAGTCTGAGGCCATATTTGAACCCAGGGCCTCCCATCTCTGGGTCTCACTTTCAATCCACTGAGCCACCCAGCTGCACCCTGCTTGTTTTTTAAGTGGGATGATTATTGGTTTTGGATTCTGGCTATCCCTCATGCCTGGAATGCTCTCCCTATTGATCTTTACCTTCTAATTTCCTTCAGGTCCTGGATAAAATCTCACTTTCTACAAAAACCTATCCCAGTCCCCCTTGATTCTAGTGCCTTCCTTCTAGATTATTTCCAGTTTATCCTGTATATAACTCATTTATATGTAGTTGTTTTCATTTTGTCTCCTCCATCAGACTGTGAGCTCCTTGAAACCAGAGACTGTCTTTTCCCTTTTTTTAAAATTAATTTTTATCTCCAATGCTTAGCATAGTGCCTGAAACATAGTAGGCTATTAATAAATAAGCATTTATTTATTTATTCATTCATTTATTTATTTATTTACCTATTTATTTATATTTTAAAATCCTTACTTTCTGTCCTAGTAGCAACTCTAAGACAGAGGGGCAAGGGCTAGACAATGGGGGTTAAGCGATTTGCCCAGGATCACACAGCTAGCAAGTGTCTGTGGCCAGATTAAAAATATTTTTTGATGGACCAACTGAAAAGCAAGTTTGAATCCTGCCTCTAATACCTTCCAGCTGTGTAAACCTGGGTAAGTTACTTAACTTTTCTGAGAAAAAACCTTAAATGATGACATTATTGTGATCTGTTATTATATTTCATATAGATGGGCCATTGGCTTTTACACAAGTGAAATTACAAGTACTGACATTACATCACCTTCCTCTACAAAATAAAACTGGAATTAATTGAATTAACCTGGCAAATTTTACCTACACATCCCTGAAATATGCCAACCTTCTCTCAGTCAAAGAATTTTCAGTCTGTCAACTCAAGTCCCTCCATAAAAGAGGGCCATTTAAATATAAAATTAAATAACTGTATAAAGTGAAGCTACCGTTACTAGCTTTTCTGCAGATATAGAATTAAGTAGAAAATAGTCAATTATCATGGTAATACAGTCCAACCCTGACGTCATCACCCCTCTACCCACTGCTCCACTCCTTTCACCATACAAAATCGTTCTTTTGTTTTTTTAATTAGTTAGTTTGTTACATTACATCCCTCCCTTCCTCTCTCCCTCCCACTAGAGAAGGCATCATTTGAGAAAAAATTCATGGATACATAAAACTATGTCTTATTTCTAATTTATTGGTTCTTTCTCTGGAAGTGTATAGCCACAGCCCTTCTTCAAGCAATGTTTCTTTTGCTGTATGTATTATTCTCTTGGTTCTACTCGTTTCACTCTTTATAATTACATGGAAGTCTTTCCGTGTTTTTAAAAGTTAACCTGCTCTTCATTTCTTATGGGACAAGAGTATTCCATTGCAATTATATGCCACAACTTGTTTAGCTACCATTCAAGGGTTTCCATACTCTGACCCACTCTACTTCCAATGTTCTCTCATTATCTGAATCTTTCGGAGTAATGTGAACTTTGGGATCTTGACTTATAGTTTTAGATTTGGATGGAGCTTAGAAGCAACTGAATTTAATTCCTCCGACTGACAGAGGTGGAAAGTGAGGCTGTGAATCTGAACCTGGCATTAACACTCTTTCCTTTGCACCAAACTAACTGCCTTCTGATTTTTTTTACATCATTGTGTCTATTCTATATATGTAGGTATGTATAGAAAAATATATATAGATATGTACGTACACACACGTATATAAACCTTGTTTAAGTGTAAAAAGAATTGTGATATATGGGAAATGTCTCTGAATACATAAATCATGCATTGTTTCTGTTAAAAAAAAAACCATCGCAGGATAAAGGAAAGGGCTGGTGTTTTTCAGCCTGGCTATTATGAAAGGATAGCAAGGAACACCCATGAATCATTCTTGAGGTTTAATTGTGCAGTTTTATTTTCTGCAGCTCTAGGTGTGACATTCATTAGCTTTCTGCCACACAAGGTTATCCATAGAGAAAAAAAGGGGTGGGTATGGAAACTGCAGGAATTTCAAAGAGTCCCATTGGGCCACTCACCTCTGAGTCATTACAATACTTCTTTTCTCCCTTTCTTTCTCTGAATAAAAACTAACCACTGAATAAAAAATACCTACTTGATTTCAAATTTAATTTAATTTGTATTCCAACTTGATCTTGAGAGGTCTTGGAGCTATTTCAAATCTAGCCATCTAGTTTGTGTCTGAGAATCTAACCATCTAGTTTAGACTCACCTTTCTCCTCTTCTTTCATTTCCCATTCCTAACTTTATTTCCGTATGTCTTGTACCCTTTTTGTTGTCCCAAGGAAGTTTGGCCCGATTTGCAGACTGATTTAGAGAGCAAGATCTGAAAGAAGTTTCATAGTAGATTAAGGTGGCTGCCTACAATATAGTTACAATTCTCTTACATGTTATTTGTGCACATGTAAGCTACTTGAAGGAGACAACTATGTGGATCATGCCTGAGAGAGGCAGCTTCCTGAGTTCAGTTCTGGCCCCAGACACTTACTACCCCTGGGCAAGTCATTTATTCCTATTTGCCTCAGTTTCATCATCTGTAAAATGATCTGGAGAAGAAAATGACAAACCACTTTAGTGCCTTTGCCAAGAAAACTCCATGGGCAGGATGGTGTATGAAGCTATTTGAAGGCAGGTACTATTTAGATTTTGTCTTGGTATTTCCAGGACCCAGCACAGGACCTGAAAGGTGGTAGGTACTTAAAGCTTCCTGTGTTTGTTGAATGAAATAATTTAGGAAGGCTTATTAACTACATACTTCTCAGTCATCATAATCACTGCTGTAAGGAAAAAAAACCTCAGAGAAATCAATGTACCCAGTATAAGCAACTTATCCCAGAACAGGTGATAATAATGAATACTTATAAAGTGATTTAAAGATTGTAAAGCTCTGTATTTATACACACACATGTGCAATAGCTAATACTTATATGGCATTTTAAGGAATGCAAAGAATTTTACAAATATTGTCCCATTTTATCCTAATAACAATCTTGGGTAGTAGGTGTTATTATCACCCCATTTTAGAGATGGGGAAACTGAGGCAGAGAGTAAGGTAAAATGACTTGCTGGGGTCATCAAACTAATAAATATCTTCAGTTGGATTTGAACTTATATCTTCCTGTCTCCATGTCCATTTCATCCTGCATTTCAAAGTCCATGATGTCAGTTCCTCTTCCCAGCCATTCCCATCAGGAGTCACTAAGGCATTCACACTTTGGTTTCCTAATCACTGCAAAGCCTCCTCGGGGATCCATGTCAATTCAGTAAGAATGACTCAAGAACACAGGGCTCTTGTGTTGATTTCTCTCCTTCCTTCTGTCCTCTTTCTGTGTCCCTCTATCCTGGGGTAGAGACTCCATCTCTTCCCCAGCAGTCCCTCCTCCTCCTCCACACAAGTGATGTCTGCTCCTTAATCACGGAGCACTTTTCTTATGTACTCATTTAGCTGCTTCTTTGCCCCCATTCACATTAGAAAGTGTGATAAGAGAAAATATTCTCTATTTTTTGTCTGTCGTTGCCTCTCTCTCTCTCTCCCCTGCCTCTCTTTGTCTCTCTCTCTCCTGCCTCTCTTTCTCTGTCTCTGTCTCTCTCTCTCTCTGTCTCTGTCTCTCTGTCTCTGTCTGTCTCTCTGTCTGTCTCTCTCTGTCTCTCTGTCTCTCTGTCTCTCTCTGTCTCTCTCTCTGTCTCTCTCTCTGTCTCTCTGTCTCTCTCTCTCTTCCTATCTCTCCTCTTCTCTCCTCTCTATAAAACATCTGCAAAATTAATATGCTAGCTTTTGGAGGGAAGGTGCTATTAGCTGGGTTAATTAGGATAGGTTTCATATAGGAGGACTTTTTTGAGCTGAGTTTGGAAGGAAACCAGATATTCTAAGAAGTATAGGCGAGGAGAGAATCCAGGCATGAGGTACAGATGCATGGATATGAGAGATGGAGTGTCATGTATATGAAATAGCAAGAAGGACATTTTGTGGACCATAAAGAATGTAAAATTTAAATTAATATCCAATAACTCCAAGTATTATGTTTTATAAAGTTTATTAGAAATCACTTGAAGTAGGAGAAATAAAAGAACAAAAGTAAAAGCCTGAGTAAAGCCATGGGAGTAAAATTCTCCTGCCTGGCACTCACCCAACCGCCACAGCTGTGTTTCCAGCAGAAGAGAGCGAGGGAGGAGCTACACAAAACTTATATCTTCCCTGTGTTAGTAACCTAATGTAGATATGTAAATGGAATGCTGGGAGAGTGAGTCCTGGGGAACAAAATTCTAATTACACAAGTACATGAAGGAGAGTAATGTTCTAATACAGTTTGAACAGTAGAAGGAGTCCCAGTTTTAAAGAGTTTTAAATGCCAGTCATTAGAGATTGCATTTCATCCTGGAGAGAGTCACTGTAGTGTACAGCATGAAAGCAAACAGGTACATAGGAAGAACTGTGGTGTAGGACAATCACTTGACAGCTGCTGAGAATGGATTAGAATGAGGAGAGTTGAAGTGAGTCATCAATTAGGAAACTGTTGTAATTGGCCAAGTGAGAGAGGAGGGGGCTGAACCATGGTGGTGACTGTGAGAGGAGGCCCAAGAAAAATATGTCGTGGAGGTAGAAACAAAATTTGGTTAATGATTGGATACATGAGATGAGTAAGAGTGAGGAACTGAGAATGATATGATGCCAGGGTGGTAAACCCGAGTGCTTTGAAGAATTGTGATGCCTTTGGCAAAAATACTGAAGGGAGATTGGGTTGGAAGAATGAATTCTTCTTAGGACATGTTGATTTTAACCTGCCTATGTTATATCTATTTTAAAAAATATGTAATAGTTGGTGATGAGTTCAGGAAAAAGAATATGGTTAGATATTTTTTTTAAACTTACCATCCATCTTAGAATCAATTCTGGGTATTGGTTCTAAGGCAGAAGCATGGTAAGGGCTAGGCAATGAAGGTTAAGTGACTTGCCCAGGGTCACATAGCTAGGAAGTATCTGAGGCCAGATTTGAACCCAGGACTGAGTCTGGCTCTCAATCCACTGAGCCACCCAGCTGTCCCCTCTGAGAATTTTTAATAATATGATACTTTAAGGTTTACAAAAAACACTTTGCAAACATAATGTCATTTTATTCTCACAACAACCTTGGGGTAACTGCCATAATTATCATTCCCATTTTCTGAATGAGGAAACCAAGGCGGATAGTGATTACATACCTTGCTCAGGTCACCTAGTTAGTAAATATCTGAGAATGGGTTTGAATTCAGATCTTTTTGACTCCAGATTGAGTATTCGATTTACAGTACCACCAAGCTAGAAACAATGACTGAACTCATTGGATCTGGTAAGTCACTATGGTCAAAAGTCATGACAGAACCTTGAGATAAAACCATTTTTTTGTTATTAGTTTGTTTAGTCATTTCTTTTTTTTAAATAAACATTATTTTATTTGGTCATTTCCAAACATTATTCATTGGAAACAAAAATCATTTTCTTTTCCTCCCCCCTCCACCTCTCTCATAGCTGATGCATGATTCCACTGGGTATCACATGTGTTCTTGACTCGAACCCATTTCAAAACCATTATTAAGAGGCAAAATAAATATGATTATACAATAAAGAAGACTGAAGAGTGGTCACCATTTAGGAGAAGCACCAAGAGAGAACAGTGTCATGAAAATACAGAGAGAAGTTATCTGGGAGAAAGCAGTCAACAGTGGCAAATATTACCAAGAATTCAAGGATGAGGATTGGAAAAAGATCATCACATTATGGTGACTAGTGAGATAATTTTGAAGATAGCAGTTTTAGTTGCATGATTAGATCAGAAGCCAGATTGCAAAGGGCTGAGCAGTAAATGAGATGAGAACAAGCAGAAATGAGAAAAATAGAAAAGGAGTGAAGATGTGGGATGATTAATTGAGGCAATGATGGCTCCACTAAGGTTTTATTTTATTTTATTTTTTATGGATGGGGGAGAAGGAAGTCTGCTTGTTAGCAGCATGGACAGAAGCAATAGAGATGGAGAGACTGAAGATTATAAGAGAGGGAAGAGGAGTTAGGAAGTAATCTGGGGATGAGGGGACTGATCAGTAGTGCTTGTAGAGGAACTGATCTTCACAAAGAGAAAGGACAACTCTTTAATAGAAAATAGAGTAAAAATTCTCTCCAAGAGGATAGAGGGTTCCTTTAATGAGGTGCCATTTTCACTAATTTCTTTCTTCACATTTGGTTAAGCTCAATTTTAAAATCACTTACACTTTTGTCTTTTTTTGGCATTTCTTGGATTTGACACTTTGTAAATGGAACTCTTGGACCTGCTCTATATTTAGGTGAATCATAAACATGAAATTTAGAGTCTTCATGCAAAATAGTGAATGAAGGTAAAGGTGAATTTTGGTGTAAATGTCCATGTGTATATGAGAGAATATGTGTAGCTGGGTGGTAGAGATAAAGAAAACTTTATTATTTTTCTTAAAATCTCTGTGCAACTTTCCATTATTATATCTGATCTAGTAACAATGACTGGTCTTTAGCATGTGAATTCAAGCTGTGGGACTTTATTTGACATCACAGGAGTTGCTTGGGCAAAATCAACTCCTTCATACAATATGGAATTCTGAAAGGAATCATAGGCTTACAGATCTAGAACTGGGAGGAACCTTAGAAGCCATCTAAGTCAGCACTCTCATTTTATAACTGACAAGGTGTTTCTTTAGAGGTTTATGGCCATTCTTTAAACTAATGTAATCAGTAGTTGTCGCTGTTGAGGACAGTGTTTGACTGAGGAGGACCCAACAGAAAGGGTCAGGAATGACTCTCCAAGACAATGTCTTTCTTCATCCCAGGGGCTTAGCTTTGGGTGGACACTTCCTTTTGGCTACCATAATCACCCCACTCCCAACTTTCATTTCTCTGTCCTTTTCTTCTTTGGAGAGAAAAGGAATGGTTGAAATTCTTATTTCTTCCAAGAGAATTTAATGTTAAGTTTAAAAAAATTAAGGGGGATTGATGATTAAGATGATAATGTGAAAAGTTACAAAGGTAGACACCCTGTTCTCTTACTTATACTCTAGCAAAGCTTTAAAAAGGTATCAGATCAAGTAATAATTAAGAAATTCAAAGAGAATCAACAAAAAAGTTCTCCATTCAGCCAAGGATTGACCCAAAAGAACTCTCCTAAGCCTTTGCCAGCTGTGGGACTGGGATCTTGCCAAAGGATCTACTGTAAACAGGACAAAGTTAATTAAACTTCACGGAGAAATAGACTACAAAAGTATAATGTTTTGGGACTTCAGTATGTTCTTTTCAGAAGCAGACAAATAAAATATAAATATAAAAAGAAAACAAAGATATAAAAAGTGACTGTCTCCCAAGAATTGAATGGGAGTATAAAGTAAGATACATTTTTATCAGCTCTATGTGGCACCTTTACATAAATTAACTAATTTACTGGATAGAAAATTGACTGTATTTATTCAACATAAAAAACCCTCATGAACAAATGCAAAAAAGCAAAAATATTAAACATATAATTTATTGACCACAACAAAAATTAGAATCAATAAAGGTCTTTGAAAAGAGAATTCAAACACAAAAGGAAACTAAATTTTATATCAAAGAACAAGTGAATTAAAAACAAACATAAATAATAGAAAATGATGAGACAATACACAAAAATCTTTTGAGATACAACCAAAACAATTTTTAGGGGGAAATTTTTTATCTAAATATTATCATTAACAAAAGAGAGAACAACTACAGGTCTATGCATTAGGCATATAACTAAAAAAATAGAAAAGGTACAAATTGGAGACCTTTAAATATAAAATATAAATTCTGAACATCAAAGAAGAGATAAAATTACAAACAAGAAGCCATTGAGTTAATAAACAAAACTACAAGCTTTTAAAAAAACTATAAAATAGATAAACCTATTAAAATATATAAAGCTAATATGATAGAAAACTAAATTGCTCATATCCAAATAAAAAAGAATTCACAGTAAATGAAAAAAGAAATAAAGGAAAATATTAGATTTCACTTTACCCAATTATATCCCAACAAAATGATAATAAGGGCAATAGATGAATATTTCTAAAATATGAAATGACAAAGTAACAGAAGAAGAAGAAACAGATTTGAAATAACTCAGTCTCAGGTAAGTAAATTGAATAGGCCATAAATAAACAACCATATATTGCAAAAATACTGAATAAAATATTAGTAAAGAAGAGGCCAGCAGGAATTTTAGAAAAAACATACAGCCAAGGCAATTTTGGAACTATTGAGTTAAATTTATTATATACTTGAAAATTTTTATTTGAGTTTCATGTGCAATTTTCTTTTTTTTTTCTGTGCTTCTTGCATGATCATTTTTGTTGATGGTCCCAATTAAGAAAAAATTTAAAACTACTAGGAGCAGCTATTCTAAACTAAAAAAGGTATAAATGCTAGAAATTTAAAAAATTATTTTAAAATGTCTGATTTGAGAAAAATACGGTTATTTCCTAGAACTCAGTAGATAACAAATAATTTGGAAGGGGAGGAAACCCAAACAAAAATTTAAAAATAAAAACTAATTGAAGTAGAGGGAAAAGAATCATAAAAGATAAAAATAGGTTTTATAAATAGTGTGGACAGAGTCGAAGTCTCTAGTTCTAATTTGTTCTATTGTTCTAATTCAGATAATCAACATCTCAGTATTTTTCTAGGATAGAATCACAGAATCTTGGAGTTAGGAAGGACTATAGAATGAATTAATAAACACTTATTAGGTGTTTAATATATTATACAGCACTTGTGCTAATATGCTCTGGAGCTATAACAGTTAGTTATACAGTTCAGTTAATGGAACAGTTAGGTTCCATTAGTTCAAAGAAGGAATTCCACAGAAGTTGTTCCATGCATCAAATTCACACAATTCAAAGCTGGAATTATGTAAAATATGTTAATTAGTTTCAGCCCAATGGAAATATGCAGTATGAATTTGAATACTTCAGTGAATTTATTATTCACACCAATTTGGACCTAGTAGTACTAAAACAAAGGAGGTAATAGGGTATATTTATTGAGGTTGAACTGCCACTGCAGGAAAATCACTTTGGTGGCTAAATGGAGGCTGGATTGGAGTAGGGAGAGATGACATAGGCAGGATGGCTGCCAGACTTTTGGAATAAAGCTGTGAGGAGATGAAGACCTGTACTAGAGAGGTGGTAGTGTCAGAAGAGAGAGGGTACTTTGTAGAGATATTGCAAAGGCAAAATCAGCATATCTTGGCAATAGATTAATATATTATCAGGGTCAGAGATAGTAAGTAGTCAAGGATGACTCCTAGATTGTGAGCCTCCATCACCTAGTCCAACTGAAGAAAGTGAGGCCAAGAGAAGTTATCTTTTGCCCAAGTTTTTTTTGCCAAGTTTTATTTGCCACAAATAGTGAGGAGCAGAACCAGGATCTAAGCCTAGTTTAAGCCACTCCAGAGCCAGTATTCTTTCCACTATATCGTGCCAAATCCTACCTAATCAAGATTCAGTGACATTTATGAGATCTTAATTACCTCCTTGTATTGATCATTTTATTATCCATTTTCGGTGTATTGGCTACCTATACTCTTTTAGATGGTTTTCCTACTCTAATGATTTTGTTGTCATTTGGTTGTTTCAGTTGTGTCTAATTCTTTGTGGCCTAATTTTGGGTTTTCTTGACAAAGATACTAGAGTGGTTTGTCATTTCCTTCTCCAACTCATTTACAGATGAAGAAACTGAGGCAAACATGATTAAGTGTCTTGCCAAGGGTCAAATAGCTAATAAATGTCTGAGGCCAAATCTGGACTCAAATCTTCCTGCCTTTCAACTCCACCAGGGTTGTTGTTGTTGTGTTGAATTGTTCAGTCATGTCTGATTCTTTATAGCTATGGAGCTTTCTTGGCAATAATACTGGAGTGGTTTGCCCTTTCCTTTTCTAATAGCTCCAGTGGAACCTATTGACAGGCAGGTAATCAGAGATTAAGTGACTTGCCCAGTGTCACAAAGCTAAGAAGTAGTCTGATTTGAATTCAAGTCTTCCTAACTCCAGACCCAATACTCTAAGCACTGATCCATAGATGCTTCTTATGATAATCTTCCAGGCATTTTCATTTCGAATCCAAATCACAATGAAAACAGATGAGGAAAATTCACAGACTGGGAATTGAGTTACCATCAAGGATAGAAGCTTCTATTTATTTTCACAAAAGGAACAACTTAGGTTTTAATTTTGCTCTTTTTTAAAAAAATATTTATCTTGAAGACTTTAAAGTGTTATAAAATGCTAGCTACTATCTGTCAATAAATCAATTTTAATGCATTTTCTTATTAAGCATTAATAATTAAAATTAATGTTTTGGTCCTAATATATTGAGCAGAAAACATTAGATGAATTTAGCAAAACTATCACAATATCAAATGTCTACTGTGACATCCCAGAGGATTTAACTGTTCTTTGCCCCTGTGCTCTGACGGAAGTAGATATGCACAGCCCCAAATCACCAGCAGGATTCAATTACAATATATTTAGAAACACAGCCCCTTTCATGCCGTAGCACTCTCCTCACAAACATTTGGACTGCTAATGAAAATTACAGAGTTCTCTTTCCCTTCAGACTAAAAGTTTTGGTTTCTTGGTCATTATATTGTTCAGTAAAATGGTCGTCTGCCTTCCATTGACCTCTCCCTTCAGGTTATGTTGGGAAAACCAAAACTCTATGCTTTAATTATTTTTGTTTCCAGAACAATTCAAACCTGTCAACTGCAAAGAGGAGAGTCATAGAATCATTAGATATTAATGCTGGAAGGAAAATTGGGGATTTAATCTTCCCATCACACAGATGGAGAAACTGATAGGCAAAGAAGTTAAATGACTCACCCAAGGTTTTGAGGGAATTAAATGACAATTCTGAATTCAGATGTTCAGATTCCTAGTTTAGAGTTTAAAACAACTGAATCAAATTTTAGATTTTATCCTCATATCAAAAGAAGAAAATCAAAACTAGCATCACCTATTTTTTCAAGGAAAAAATCTTGACAAATGCTCTAACACAAAAAGTGACTGTATGATATTAATAAACTTTCAATCTTAAACTTCTTAGATGCTTCATGTCATTTATAGAAACAAATTGCTTTCTTGTTGTTTCACAATTACATTTTCCTGGTCCAGAGGATCTGTGGGAGGAAAATCTGATATAGTTTAATATTAGATAGTCTAAAGAATCTGGTCTGAGAGGATGTTGAGGAAATATGATATATATGCATATATATAATACACATACATATATAAGTAATCTCTTTCAGTAATTTACTCTCATATACAGGAGTCAGAAGGTAATAGCTCCATTTATTTATTTTTTTCTCATCTATCATCAGCAGTGAGTCAAAAACTTCCTGCTGAAGCACTTGTCTTGACCTGACAGATGGAAACACAGTTGTTACCAGCTATGTAGAATGGGTATCAAATGGAGCCCTTGGATAAAAGAGAGCATGGTGATGGAATTCTTTATTAAGAACAGTCAGCGAGGCCTCCTTCCTCCCAAAAGATCAAAAGAAGTAAGAACAGCTTCAATGACTGGTTGATGCAGGCACCGACTAATGCTGGGTGAACAATGTTAACGTCCAAAGGAAAACCTACCTTGAATATGGTCCCATGGCATCACTTTCTGTTTTGAATTGCAGCCGTTGGGTGGTCTGCATAACCATGCTTGTATTTATAACTTCAATATTTCCCTCAATAATCAATATATTGGTAATAATTTATTGTATACAGATAGTAAAGTAGGTTTGGGGGAAAAGTCTAAGTGTACATAAGACAAAGTCTGTACTTATGGAACTTAATGTCTAACAAAGTTATAAGATACCAACTTATACCAACAATGAAAAGTTATGCACAAACCAAAGTTTTAGATGAGGATTGAAGGGAAGAACTATGGGGGTCGGGGAAAGGGTGAAGGAAGTCTTCCTGGAAAAGGAGGCATTTTGATGAGCTTTAAAAGACCAGTAGAATCGACTGAGTAAAAAATTGAAGGCAGAATACCTCAGGTTTAGGGAACAATATGAGCAAGGAAAATGAAGGCTGGACAGGCATAGAACATTTTTAGAGCCTTTGAGTAGAAGAAAAGGAACTTATATTTTACTTGGTAGGTGAAAGGGAGCCACTAAAGGTTTTTAAGCAGGAGAGTAACCTTACCTGGCTTGATGAATAAGAAAGATTTTTTTTTTTTGACAGTGGTATGGAAAGTAAGTCAGAGGAGAAAGTACAAGTAGGAAGAACTATAACCTTAAGGAGATCATTTCAATAGTCTAAGGGAGTGGTAATTAGAGCTTGTACTATGGTGATGGGAATGAGACTAGAGAGGAGGGAATAGACACAAGAGATAGTGCAGAAGTGGAATTTTCAGGACCAGGTAACTAATTGGCTCTGAGAGATGGAGAGGAAAGAATAAAAAATAAAATTCCAGTGCTGGAAAGATGGGAAATGAATTGAATGTTTGTGAAGTCAGAATGCGATTTTAAGTGAAAGTTTATATGAAAGATAATAAGCTCATTTGACATATGTTGGGACTGAAGTGTCAATGGTATATCTGGATGGAAGAGTTCTATAGGCAGTTGGATTTGGAGCTGAGAAGAAGGATTAGAATTGGATAAAAACAACAATAATAACAATAGTCAGCATTTATAGAGTGCTTTAATGTTTGTAAAACCCTTCACATTTGATTCTCAAAACAACCCAGGATAGTAGATGCTATTATTTTCCCCATTTTATAGAAGATGAAACTGAGGCTAAGACAGATCACATAATTTGCCCTGGGTTACACAATTAAGCATCTGAGGCAGAATTTGAACTCAGATCTTCCTGACTCTAAGTACTACTTTCTCTCTCTCTTTAAAAAAAACCCTCTACTTTCTGTCTTAGAATTGATACTACATATTAGCTCTAAGGCAGAAGAGCAGTAAAGGCTGGGGACTTGCCCAGGGTCACACAGCTAGGAAGAATTTGAGGCCAAATTTGAACACAGGACCTCCTATCCCTAAGCCTGGTTCTCTATACACTAAGCCACCTAGCTGTCTTCTTCCCTACCTCTATAGACTTGGAAGGGATCAACACAAGGTAGTAGTTGAGGCTATTCATGAAAAAATTGCCAATGGAGATAGTGTCAAGGACCCTTAGAGTTGAGAAGAGGATGAAGAATCCATAAAGACAGAATAAATGGCCAAGTAGAAGGATAACCAAGAAAATGTCATGATTTTGAAGCTGAGGGAAGAGAGACTCTAATGGGAAATCAATAGGATTAGAAATTATAGAGAAGTCCAAGGGAAGGAGAACTAAAGAAAAAACCAAACAAACATTCTATCTACCATTAGGGGATCATTGGTGACCTTAGAAGAGTATTAATAGACTGGATTCAGAGGAAATCAAAATTTCAGGAGTTTCAGGAGGTGGAAAATGGTAGAGTACATTCATCAGATGAGGTGAGAGATAGGATTATGGAATAGTTCTTCTTAAACTTTACTCCATTCTACGTACTCTACAATCTCATGCTACTGGTCTTTTTGTTGTTTCTGACTCCATCCCTTTTCACTGGCTGTTTCCTTTGCCTGGAATACTACCTTCTGTCACTTATGCCTCCTGGCTTCTGTGGTTTCCTTTAAGACTCAACTCAGTATGGAAATATGTTTTGTATAATATCTATCTATCTATCTATCTATCTATCTATCTATCTATCCCAAACTGATTGCTTGCCAGGTCCAGGAGTGGGGAGTGAAGGAGGAAGGGTGATAATTTGGATCATATAACCTCAGAAAACTCATGTGGAAATTGGTTATTATGTGTAATTGGTAAAAATTAAAATAAAAAGACAACTCAAAGCTTGCCTCCTGCAGGGAGCCATTTCGAGTTCGTCCACTGCTAGTGCCATCCCTCTCAGATTATCTTTCATTTCAAATGAATTATATGTTGTCTCCCTCACTGGGATGTGAGCTCATTCAGGCAGGGAATATTTTTTTTTGTAGCTCCAGCATTTAGCACGATGCCTAACATGAAGCAATCAGTAGATAAATGCTTGCTGATTAATTATACAAGGCACTGGGTATATAAATTGGCAAGACCTTGTGTGTTACAAGTGGTTGTTTGTCCATAAGTAGCAGAGGGCTATCTTTATGTGGCTCAGAGGGAGGCAGAATAGACATCTCTAGCTTCTTCCACTCCAGTCTGCTCTAAGAGAGACTTTAATTCCTGTCTGGAAGGGAAGCACGAGGTTGGGGCCAGAGGTCATTCTGCTTTCCTCAGAGGGAGAGAAGGGCATTGACATAAAATTATATGTTTGTTTAGGAAACATGAGTTTCAAGTTCAAGAGAACTTTTTAAAAACTCTTACGTTCTGTTTTAAAATCAATACTTCTGAGGCAGAAGAGAAGTAAGGGTTAGGCAATTGGGATAAAATGACTTGCCCAGGTCACACATCTAGAAAGAGTCTGAGACTGGGTTTCAACTGAGGTCTTCCTGCCTCCAGGCCTGCTTCCCTATCTAGAGTGCTACTTAGCTGCCCCCTTCAAGCTAACTTATGATTGTTCATTATTGGGGGAAAGTGAACCCTCAAGTTTTTTATCCAAGACTTGACCCCCTTCCCTCCAAATATCAGTTCCACAATTAGGACACATTGCAATTATCAAAGAAAACCATTTTGTTCAAATTGGTTGCAAAACAGAAACCAAAGAAGATCTATGTAGAATATATACCAGACAAAAGAACTCAGTTCAACCTAAAGAGTTCTAGGTCTCATCAAAGGGAAAGCCTCCCATCGTTCCTAGTATAGCCAGCTGGTGATAGGGATATGATGAGGAATGCCATCTCATGTCTTCCCAGAGCCTTTTCCTTCAGCAGTCTGAAGAGTAGAGGCCAGAAAACCCCAAAGTGAATACAGTTTGAAGTGACCAGAAGATTGAAGAGAACCTGAAGAAGATTCCAGAAGGATGGAGCTCCCTATTCTTGCCAACCCTGCCCTGCTTCTCATGCAGGAAAGGGCACTGATCTCTACCAATGAGAAGAGAGTCCCATACCACTGGGTTAGAGAACAAAGAAAATGGTCCCCAATGTCAAAGATGTCTCTGGATATATAAGGTAGCTTCAGTATATTTGGGCATGTTGATTCTCCTAGTTTGGAATATCCCCACCTCTCACAAACCTTGTCATTCAAGGTCTAGTCTAGGAACTTGCCTCCAAGGCTCCAAGAAGCAGCCTTAGCTGATCCTTCCTGGCTCTATAGCCTTTCTAAATGGCTTATTTGTTACCGTTGGATTGCCATTAAAACAATGTTGTATATGGCCTATCTTCTCTTGATGATCATAGGGCTAGAATAGACTTTAGTGACCCTCTAGTCCAACTGTCTCATTTTGTAGATGGAAGCTGAGACCCAGAGAGATTAATTTATTTGCTGAAGCTCACCCAGGTAATAAGTAAGGGGGCAGATCTGGCATTCTAACTCAGGACCTTAGATCCCTAATTTAGCGCTCTTTCTCTTGCCTTACTGATTTTTTTTCAATCTTTGCATTCTCATTCCCTGGTACATAACAGGTGCCACATAATCATAATGTAACAAACAGGCCAAAATATCCCCAATTTCAAATTGGAAGGGATTTTGCTAGAGTAATTTTATTTTTGAATTGAACTATGAAATAATATATCCTTTGTTAATATTCAGGCATTTTTGACTTGTACAAAAATATTCATAGCTGCGCTCTTTGTGGTGGCCAAAAATTGGAAAACGAGGGGATGCCCATCAATTGGGGACTGGCTGAACAAATTGTGGTATATGTTGGTGATGGAATACTATTGTGCTAAAAGGAATAATAAAGTGGAGGAATTCCATGGAGACTGGAACAACCTCCAGGATGTGATGCAGAGAGAAAAGAACAGAGTCAGGAGAACATTGTACACAGAGACTAATACACTGTGGTATAATCGAACGTAATGGACTTCTCCATTAGTGTCAATGCAATGTCCCTGAACAATCTGTAGGGATCCAGCAGAAAAAACACCATTCAGAAGCAGAGGATAAACTGTAGGAGTAGAAACACCGAGGAAAAGCAACTGCCTGACTACAGCGGTTGAGGGGACATGACAGAGGAGAGACTCTAAACGAACACTCTAATGCAAATATTAACAACATGGCAATGGGTTCGAATCAAGAACACATGTGATACCCAGTGGAATCATGCGTCGGCTACGGGGGGTGGGGGGGAGGAAAAGAAAATGATCTTTGTCTTTAATGAATAATGCATGGAAATGATAAAATAAAATACTATAAAATTAAAAAAAATATTCAGACATTTTTCAGTTGTGTCTGACTCTCTGTGACCCCATTTCTTGGCAAAGATACTAGAGTGGTATGTTTCCTTTTCTATCATATAGATGAAGAACTGAGGCAAAGAGGGTTAAGTGACTTGCCCAGGGTCACACAACCAGTAATAGGTCTCTGACGCCAGATTTGAATTGAGGAAGATGTCTTTGTGATTTCAGGCTGAACATGCTATCCTAATTTATCCTTTACTTCATCTAATTATTCGAAGAGAGTAATGGATAGAGAGCTAGTCCTGGAGTCAGAACATGCTGGGTGTTCCTCTGTGGGCACATGTTGGTTATGTGACTGTAGACATGCCATTTTATCTCTCATCATTCCAGATAACTCTTGAAGCCATTTAATTGGAGAGTGAGTGAGGATTTAACTGGAACAGTTAATTTGTGTCTGGGAGATTCCTATGCTGATCTGTTAAGATTGAATTAGCTAGAGGGAGCTGGGAGGCTCACTGGATAAAGAGCCAGAAGTCCTGGGTGCAAATCTGACCTCAGACACTTCCTAACTGTGTGACCCTGGGCAACTCACTTAACCCTCATTGCCTTGCCCTTACCACTCTTCTGTCTTGGAAATGATACTTAGAATTAATTCTAAGACAGAAGGAAAGCATTTTAAAAAAAGATTTAATTAACTTCTTTATTCTGTCAAAATTGATTAGCCCTTTATGTCTAGCTATAAGTAGCTAATATTTGCCCAGGTCTTTACACTAACCTCATTTATTTTTCAGCAAATGTTTTCCTCTCTTCTTTTGGCATCAGACCTATGATTTCATTGTCCTTAGGAATTCCCAGAGAGAAAACACTTTCTACCAGTGCCCATTAGTATCTTTGCAATTTAGGGAGGTAAATGGCATTTGCCCATTGCTATACTGACAGTATGAGTAAAAGGTGGGACCTGAACTCAGGTCTTTTTAGCTCCAAGACTGCCACCCCATCCTGCCTCAACAAGGCCAGGAAACAAACATTTATTAAGTACCTATTATATGCCAGGTACTAAGCTAAGTTCTGGGGATACAAAAAAGCAGAGAATCAGTCTCTGCTTGAGGCAGCTGGGTGACACAGTGGATAGAATGCCAGGCTAGAAGTCCAGATGATAGGACCTGGGTTCAAATTTGACCTTAGACACTTCCCAGTTGTGTGACCCTGGGCAAGCCACTTCATCCTGTTTGCCTAGCTCTTGCAGTTCTGTCTTAGAACCATTACTAGGATGGAAAGTAAGGGTTTAAAAACAAAAGGGGGCAGCTGGATAGCTCAGTGGATTGAGAGCCAGGCCTGGAGAAGGGAGGTCCAGGGTTTAAATCTGGCCTCAGACACTTCCCAGCTGTGTGACCCTGGGCAAGTCACTTGACCCCCATTGCCCAGCCCTTACCACTCTTCTGCCTTGGAGCCAATACACAGTATTGATTCTAAGACGGAAGGTAAGGGTTGGAAAAAAACAAAACAAAACAAAACAAAAGAAAACAAAAAACAGCTCTTGCTCTCAATAAACTCAGTATGTAGGGGAGAGACAACTTGCAAAGAATGTGCAAATGAAATATATGTGTGACGTGTGGACATATTCTATCCAACTGGCCATTATTTCATACAGATTCTGCCAGCTTGACTGATTGGCACTTTATTGTAACATGTTATACCCATGATTCCATGAAGGTGGATAGTTCCTTCTCCAAGGCAAATGACAATCCCTCCATGCTTTCTTATTTGGTACGATTCTTATCCCCCATTTCCCCATAACTCCTCCATAAAGGATGTATCCAGGATTTCTTCTCATTATTTTAACATCTTGGGGTTTCCAATGTGTCACTTGAGCTGTCCATCTGCTGTCTCTAATTCTTACCATGTGACCGGCTGCCCTCCCTTTCTTGTCCTGCATTTCCTCTTCTTTATGTAACTTTTCATATACATACAAGTCATTTGTGGTAACATACTAGAACCTACTCATATCCGGCATGCATCTTTCCATTGCCCTCTGGCTTATCTGGAATTCAGGTTCCTCTCAGACTGAAGTGCTGGTGATTTGTAGCCATCTAGCCTCACCAGGAGGATATTGGCGTTAAAGAGATGGGGTTTTGTAGTGGCAAGCAGTTTGGGATCATCCGGAGCAATGTGACCTAGCTTAATTGCCTCCTACTCAATTCTTCTGGACACAGCTTATTGTCTTTCTACTGCACCTGTTTAAGATATTGATATTTTTAGACTAATCTGGCTGCTTCCTACCTCTCATTAAAATGGAAGTCATCATCAGTCATAAACAGCCATTTATGTATCTGAATAAAATGGCAACAAAATATTGAAGGTCTGAAGGATACTCCTTATGCAATAATGCAAAGTTTGTAAGCTGAGAAAGGGGAAAAGAAGAGAGAGACAGAGAGACAGACAGAGAGAGAGAGAGTCAGAGAGAGAGAGAGAGAGAAAGAGAAAGAGAGGGAGGGAGAGAGAGAGAAGGGAGGAGGCATACAAGCCTATCCTAGTACAGTATTAGTAACCTTTTCTAAATTCTGCACTCTGAGGCTAAGCCTTATTGGCCCTGTCCTGGTTACGGCCTTGACAACTATAATTTCCACAAAACCATGCTCACATTTAAAAAAATGTATTCATTTTACCAGTTACAAATAATAATGAATTTCCACATAAGTTTTCCAAAGTTATATGATCCAAATTGTCTCCCTCCTTTCTTCCCTCCTCACTCCCGGAGCTGGCAAGCAAATTTGATCAGTTATCATGTATTGTCATGCAAAGCATATTTCCATATTATTCATTTTTGTGAGTAATCTTATAAATCCAAAACCCTGAAGCATATACCCCAATCAACATGCTCATATTTTCTGTTGTCTGATGCACATAACCTCCAATTGGATGGTATGAAGAAGGAGCCCAAGTTTGTAATTGTTTCATTATTTCTTGTATTGTTTTCTGGTGTTGTTGTGGCCCAGGATGCCAGTAGAACTGGGAAGAGATCTAAGGCAAGTCCCTACAGTTTTACAACACCAACTGAGATTGTTGTGAACAGGAGAGTGATGATACAAACCTGCCATTTTTTGGCTTTCTTCGCCCCAAGGCAATTTGATCTGGGACCCAGCTGTGGACAAGGGGAGTATATATGTGGTTTTGAGGACTTTGGCTGAGAACCCCTGAGTCCCCAGGGAGCTTTCTTGCTGGCCAACTGCTTTTAACCTCACTGCTTGTGGCTTTTATCTGCTTATATCTTTCTGAATTGCTTTCAAATGTCTTGGCTGATGGAGGGATTTTACCTTAGGGTATTTGAATACTGTTTTGGGGTAAAGTGTTTTGTTTATTTGAAACTTCTGGTTTCCAGTGATCTGTTGCACAAGTTGCTGTATTCATCCAGGATCCCAGTAGACAATTAATATTACTTGTTGATCAACTGACTGATTTTCTATTGAAAAAGAATATAAAGAAACTGAACAAACTTTGTTGAGTTATTTCAGTCTTGTTGGCTCCTTGTGACCCCATTTTGGGCTGTCTTGGCAGAGATACTGGAGTGATTTGTCATTTCCTTCTCCAACTCATTTTAGAGATGAGGAAACTGAGGAAAATTGGGTTAAGTAACTTTCCTAGGGTCACATAGCTACTAAGTTTCTAGATCTGAACTTTGGTCTTCCTGATTCCAGGACCAGAGCTCTATCCACTGTGCTATCTCACTACCTATTGAACAAATTAAGTTTTGTTACTTTCTTCTATGGACCACAAGAGCAAACTTTATATATCCTGTAGTTAAAAAGTCTGGTTTTGAGGTAGAAGAAATAATTCTGTAGAAAGAGTTTGGTTCAATGGTAGAAGAAAAGTTCTGTCCATGAAAACTGTATCTTCACTTTTAAAGATAGGATTATGATGTACAAAGGAAAAAAGGCAATTTTAAAAAGTGCTTTTTACTGGTTTGTTTGTTGGAATAGTTCTGACTTGGGATTTGTGTGTGTGTGATGAAGGAAAGAAAATGTATGCCATAACCAGAACCCATAGGTGTTGTCAATGTTTAGAAATACACTTTATGGTGCTTTATAAAGTTCAGAGAAATGGAGACAGAGGAAATCTTAGAATTTCAGGGATCTTTCTCTTTCCTGGTAACTTCCTCTCCTACATTCCCAGTTAAGTAAATGAACATTCCTTCCCGCCTTCAAATCCTATTTGTTGTTGTTGTTATTCAGTCATTTCAGTCAAGTCTTTCTGACCCTTTTTGGGGGTTTTCTTGGCAGAGACTGGAGTAGATTGCCATTTCCTTCTCCAAATCATGTTACCAATGAGTACTTTTCCATGGTTACACAGCTAGTAAGAGGCATCTAAGGGCAGATTTGAACCAAGGAAGACAAGTTTTTGTGACTTTAGGCTGAGCATGCTATCCACTCACCATCTAAGCTTCCCCAATATATCTTTTATTTCATGTGATTGCTCTAAGAAAGTAGTGATTAGAAAGCTAGCCCTGGAGTTAGGAAGTCCTACATATCCCTCCCTTGGCACACATTGGCTATATGATCCTGGGCATGTCAAAAATACATACACTGCATGCTAGTTGGCAGCTAACAGGGAATGGTATGAAGAATTCTCAAATTTGTAATTTGTACCATAGTTCATAGAATTATGAGTAGGGACATTTATTATCCAAAGTCAATTATGTGAGTGAACTAGATGATTCTACATAAGATTTAAGACTACAAATTAGACAGGGCTATCAAACTAGCCAAGATGATCTGGAACGATTCTCAGTAGAGGCAAGAAAGAGCTTTTTAGACCATCCCTTACCATCTACCACAAATACTCCAAATGACTTTCGTGACTTTCTAACTGGCATTTAACTTAATAAAATTAATAATAATAATCTTCTTAGTCAGACTTGCATTGAGGGTATCAGAATGACCCTAGTATAAACTCTCAAAGCTATACTTTGAATTAGAGGCAGAGCTTGGACAAAAAGCAGGGATTCAATGATTTACAGTAATCAATACAACAATAATTACTCACTATTTTTCTCTCTTTTTAATGATTTCAACTAAAGGCCCTTTTCCTAACTCTTCTCATACTTATTCCCTAAAGAATCTACTGAAGAGGAAAAGAAACTGATGTCATATCCAAGATCTTATAAAATTTGGCTGCTCCTGGAAAGTTTCAAGTTTTTAATTCTGTCCGTTAAATTGTTCTTTGAGATGATACTGCCCCTTTTTCCTTTTTTAAAAATCTAACTTTTATTGCATTCATTTTTATTTTTGTTTTAACTAACAGACATTTATTTTAATTTCTTTCTTTCTCTCTTCCCAGTGGGGGCTGGTAAAAAAGAAAATTCTTATAATTAAAAACATATAGTTAAGAAAAACAAATTTCTTCATTGGCCAAGCTAGATACTTTTTTTTTTTACTATCAGATTTAGGATAGCTATTTATTTCCTCTATGAAAAAGAATTCTTGATATGAAAGACTCACACATATATATAGTCAAATATTGAAACAAGCAACAGTAACATAAATACAGTTATGGCTCTTCCAGGAGGTTGATACTTAAAACATTTTAAAGCAGGATACATTTTACAGGACTGTTGAATCAGCATTATCTTTGCCTTTGACTCAACTCTACATGATCTCCTCAGTATGTATCTTTTCCTCCAAGGAGCAGTACTGTAGTGGTGAGAGGGGGGAACTTTAATGGAGTTGCCACCACCAGCTGAGGGACCTTGGATTGTCTGAGCTCACAAACTCATCAGATTGCCTCCAAAGTCCTTGAAAAAGTAGTCCATACTCACTGCCTCTATTCCTTTCCTCTCATTCTCTTCTCAAGGCAGCAAGGTAAGACAAGAAGTATTTGTTAATCTCTTATTATTAGCCAGAAACTGTGCTAAGTCCTGAAGATACAAATCCTTTGTGATCTGAATTCTTACCTGAAATTATCCTTTCCAAAGGAACTGATGATTTCCCAATTGTCACATCTAGTAGTTTTTTCTCAATTACCATCCTTCTAAATTGTGATGCAAACTTTCACACTGTTAATAATTTTCAACTCTTGGATATGGTTTCTTCTCTGAACTTCCATGACATTGCTCTATCATTTCCCACATTTTATTCCTCAATGTAGCCATTGCTCAACTTCTTCTAATTTGTTTACATTTGTATTTATTTCTTTATATTTACGCTCTAGTTTCAATCCATTTATCTATCTGTTCATCCATCCATCAATCCATCCATCCAGCTATCACTCCATCACTATCTATCTATCTATCTATCTATCTATCTATCTATCTATCTATCTATCTGTCTGTCTGTCTGTCTGTCTATCTATCTATCTATCTATCTATCTATCTATCTATCTATCTATCATCCACCTATACATCTATGTATCTATTTGTTGCCATTAAAAATTAAGTTCATTAAGAGTAGGACGTGTTTCACTCTTTGTACGTCTATCTTCAGCGCTTATTGATTGGTTGAAGGCTGAAATGTTTATCCATCTCTCCAAAAACAAAGAAAAAGCAGAAAAGGCCTCCAGTGTTGTTCAGCCTCCAGCTTGTCTGGCCTTATGGGAGCTGTGACCATTTATGTCAAGGCTGGGAGGGTGTTTGACCTTTCATCCATGATGGGAAGTGCCAGAGTGATTGCTTCTTACTACAGATTCCAGACAGAGCAAGAGAGCTAGATCATGTTACCTTTTACATTATATTGCATGAAGTTGAAAGACACAAACTAGAGGATAGGATTCTTTCTTTCCCTTTTTCCTCATATCTATTCCAGTTTTTCATATTTTCCTTTTTTTTCAAATTTTCTTTTAAAATGTCTCTGCTTCTTGTCTAGGCTATTATTTTAGGCTCCAATCTTACAGTCTTGTACCTGTCTAAGTCAGCATATGGTAGGCTAGTTGGTGCCAAGGTGGGAGTTATGAGGAGCTGAGTTTAAATCTGACCTCAGATACTTCCTAGCTGTGTAATCTTGGGCAAATCACTTAAACCTATTTGCCTCAGTTTTTTCATCTGTCAAATGAGATGGAGAAGGAAATGACAAACTACTATAGTATCTTTGCCAAGAAAATCCCAAATGGTGTCGTGAAGAATCAGTATAATTAATCAACAAAACCTTAGTAGTCACAATACATACCCCATATACATTTATATCCCTAAGACATTAATGTATACACATCACTTCCTATTTTAAGAACCAATGGTTCCCTGGGCATTTAGGGGGCTCAGTGGAGAGTCAGACCTGGAGATTGGAGATCCTGGTTTCAAATCTGGCCTTAGACACTTCTATCTGTGTGACTCTGGGCAAGTCATTTAACCTCAATTGCCTAACCCTTACTGCTCATCTGCCTTGGTAAGGGTTAAAAGGTAAGGGTTTAAAAAATAAAGAGCCCATGGCTCCCCATTAGCCATAGAAAAAAGCCCAAGCACTTTAGCTTGGACTTTGAGGAATTTTTGTTTTTACTTCTCTCTCCAAACTTATTTCTCATTAGGTTTTTATGGAAAGATTCTGCTTTGGCTCCACTGGTGTATTTCTCTTCCCGACTTGCAAGAGGCATTTGTACATGTGATCCTCCTGATTGGGAGGGTTCTCCTTCTATTCTTTTATTATCCTTTACTATCTAGGTCACGTCCTATCTCTCCCATAAAATCTCCACTGATCAAACCCGGTCCATAGTAAGTCTTCCTTTTTGAAACTTGTTGAACCTCTCCACTATTCATTTGACATATAATCTATGCCATCCTGTATTGTTGAGAGGCATTATGAGGGCTGGCCTTAGAATCAAGAGACCTGGGTCTCCTTCCTTTAATACATGCTGATTGTTTGATCTAGGGCAAGTTACTTACCTTCTGGGTGCTAGGGAACTGTTGACAATTTTTTATCTTTCTTTGTACTGGTAAGGGAGCTTCTTATATTTGTGGAATCACAGGTCCACAGCATCTTGTATATTATTAAAAAAAATAAACCCTTACCTTCTGTCTTAGAACTGATACTAAGTATTGGTTTCAAGGCAGAAGAGCAGTAAGGGCTAGGCCATTAGGGTTCTGTGACTTGCCCAGGGTCATACAGCTAGGAAGTGTCTGAGGTCAGATTTTCCCATCTCCAGACCTGGCTCTCATCCACTGAACTGCTTAGCCATCCTTTTACCCTGTATTGTTAATGCCATCTGAAGTCATTATACAGAACTGAGGTTCTTTAGAACAAGGACTGTATCAGAAACTACAGGATAGGGCAAAATGTAGTTTTTCTGGAACCTGACAGTGGACCCTCTCTGATAGTCATCTAGAACACTGAATTTCCTGGTCACTTTCCACCTCTTCAGTGTGGGCACAAACCACTAGGGTGAAAGTGTGATTATGCCTGGGTGTGATTATGCCCATTTATATCTTCTCATCCTAAGCACAAAATACCTCATAGTTCTAAAGGATATTATTCAAAGCACTTCCCTCACAAATACATCTTATTTTACAAATGAAGAAATAGGCTGGGAGGAGGTATGTGATTTAGATTAGGCAATGGGGATTAAGTGGTTTGCCTAGGGACACATAACTGGGAAGTGTCAGAGGTCAGATTGGAATCTAGGATCTCCCATATCTAGGTATGGTTCTCTATCCATTGAACCACATAGCTGCTCCCTCTTCCTCATACAATATCTTTAATTGATTGTTAGATGTCCCTCACTCTATTTTCATTTTTGTTGTAGAGGATCAGATTTAATGATAAATAAATAAATAAATAAGTAAATAAAATAGCAAGAGTGGATAAGGACAGAAAAAGTTGCCTAGAGCCTTCCCATGAGCCAAAAATCACTTTAAAGTAAATTTAATGATTCAAATTGCATGTTGGATAAAAATGATGTGCAAATTCTATAGACAGAAGTGTTATAAAAATGGAAATTTGTATATGTGGTGGTGGAGGTTTAAGGGTAATTTTAGGGTTGTGAATTAATCTAAATTAATATGGTGGCCAGGGAATATCCCAAATAAAATACTCAAGTCAGTTTGGAAATTTTATGGTGGTTTAATTAATATAGAGGGAAAGAATTAAGGAAAAGAGAGAGGGAAAGGGTATAGGATTTCTCCCATCTGGCCTGTGCCAGGAGGAGTTCAAAGACCTCTGCCACAAGGTTTTTTCAGAAGATTAGAGGCTTTCCTAAGAGGATAATGTTTGGAAGGTAAAGGAGGAAAGAATCAGCCTAAACTCCGAGAGAGCTCAATGAAAATGCCTCACCTGAACTAGGCTACTAAGCTTCTCCCAGTATTATATCAAAGAAACTCACCGCCAAACCCGGACAATAGCTTCTGCTACACCAAGATGCCAAGATGCTCAGCACGTTGCTGCCAGAGCCACCTCTCCATGGAAAGAGTGAGGAGAGAGGAAGTGATGTGAAATATATAGACTGTTTTTACGTCACTTCCTGTGTCTCACATGTACCAATGGTAGCTTAAGTTTGACTTGGGACAGCCCAGGGGTCAGTCAGTTGTTTCTGATTTGTCATTTGCTAGCAAATGTCTGTCATAGGCCATCCTCCTCAATACTTAATCCTTAAGTAGGGGTATAGACATTTCTATTTGTTAGACTAAGCAGGGTGGAGTAAATCTAAAGTTCACAGTGGGGAATAAGTATTTACATAGAGTCTGTTATGTGCCAGACACTCTGCTAAGCACTTAAAAATGTTATCTTACTTGATCCTTACAACAACCCTTGGGGGTAGGTGCTATTATTACTCTCATTTTACAGTTGAGGAAATCGAAGCAAATCGAGGTTTTAGTGACTGACACAGGCTCACACAACTACTAAGTCTTTGAGGCTGGAATTAAATTGAGGCCTTTCTGACTCTGGACCCAGTTCTCTATCCAATAGGCCACCTAGCTGCTCCTATTGGAAGCCTCTGCTGCCCTACTGCCATTTTTATGTTGAAGGAGACATCAGAAAAATCCTGAGAAACTGCTCAGACTCAGATTTTGAACTTATTTTTGAGTTCATCTCAAATAGAGTTCATTTTAATGCTGTCTCCTGGTAAAAATGAATATTTTTTGTCTGAAAGGGATTACATATGGAACAGACATTTTTTAACCTATAAACTAAAAATTGTTGGAATACAGGTGTCCAGAGTACAAACTGATGCTGTTTATGATGCCAACAAAATAAAGGGGAAAGTACGTGAGCAAAAAAGTACTCCAAAGCATTGAATATTCAGAAGTTATTTTACAAATATTGACATTCTTTACTTAAGAGTAATCCACAATCCCAAGAAAGACAAAGAGCTAGACAATTAAAAATATACGATGCTTTATTGTCAAAAATAGACAAACTTGAATTTCCTTTAACAGGAATAGTAATTTAAGAACCTCCACAAATTGTCTCCATCTTTAAGCCAGAAAGACACAAGTAAAACCAATAGCTATTAATGGAATAGAAACTCCACATCCATGAGGAGGAAGTTTGGACAACAGGGAGTCTTGCTTGACCTGCCATACTTAGGAGATGCATTGCTCATTAAGCCATAAACAATAACAGCTATCTACTACAAACTCAAATGCAATGGTATCATTCCCAGATCGACATGTATCAGATCATATGGAATCCTGCCTAACCCCAAAGGAACTAATTACAATCTATGACAGCTGTGGGACAAGATCACAGCCATTTTTTGAGTAATACTGAACTTTTATGCTTGGATTTTGGTGGTATTAATCATTTTAGTCACATTCTATTCTGTGACTCCATTTGGGATTTTCTTGGCAAATATACTGGAGCAGTTGGCCATTTCCTTCTCCAGCTTGTTTAATAGATGACGAAACTGAGGTAAATGTGATTTAGTGACTTGCCCAGGGTCACACAGCTAGTAAGTGCCTGAGGTCATATTTGAACTCAGGTCTCATTAACTTCAAGTCCAGCACTCTATCTACTGTGCCATCTAGCCACCCAAAATTTGTTGTGCAAGAGTAGATCAATGACATTTTGTCATTTAAACTCACAAAATCACCTGGAGCAAGGAAATGAAGGCCTTGAGGAGTGAACACAACTAAAATTGTGGTGCTAAGACCATAGTTCATCACTACCTAGCAACAGTGGGAAAACTGTACTGGATAACAGGGAAAAACAAGCCCATTGGACAATTAGAAACAAAAAGACTGAGGTGTTGCCCCGAGTTATCCAAACTCTTGTTAGCATTCTGGATGCTGTAACAAACAAAGTCCCCATCACCAATGGCTAATGCCGATTCTGATCATTAAAATAGTAGCAATTAGCAGTAGTTATTCAGTTACTACTTGAGAGCCTTGCAGGAACACGGAGTCGAGCGCTCTGAAACAGTTGCTCCCCCGTGCTATGCATTCCTCTAGAGGGATAGGGAAGGTCAGAGCAATGAAGAGATACCACCAAGGTGAAAAGGTAATCTAGAATTAAGCCCCCAAAATGTTGACAATAAGCTAGACAGCCAAGCCTGAGAGAAGGATTGTGCCAGATAATGGATGCCCTCCTTTTCTGTTATAGCTGCAGAAGCTCAGTTTGGCATTATGCTTTTGTTGTTTGGGCTCTATAAAAAGGAACCATGGAGGCTCTCAAATCCAAAGCCCTCACTGCTTTATGACAAGGAACATGATATAGCAGTTAAAGTACTGAATTTGGCCTCTGGAGAGATGTGAGTTCAAATCCTGACCCAGATATTTATTAGCTATATGAACCCGGGCAAATCTCTTAAGCTTTTTGGATCTCAGTTTCCTCATTTGTTATGTATGGACGTTAGACTTAATGGGCTCTAGAGTCTCTTCTAGTTCTAAAAGTTATATCTCTTCATTTTATATGTGAGGAAACTGAGGTGTAGAGAGCTTAAGGTAACTTGCCTGAGCTTGGATTGTGTAGTTACTAAACATTATAGGCAGGATTTGAACCAAGGGCCAGTGTTCTTTCCACTGTTATTATATTATCACTCTATTTCATTTATTACCTTTCTCCAGCTCAAAAGGTATTATATGGGCAGCTAGGTGGCTCAATAGATGGAGCCAAGTCTAGAAGAAGGGAGATCCTGAATTCAAATCTGGCCTCAGGTACTTCCTAGCTGTGTGACCCTGGACAAGTCACTTAACCCCTACTGCCTAGTCCTTATTGCTCTTCTGCCTTGGAACCAGCACTAGTATCAATTCTGACAGCAGGTAAGAATTTTAAAATGAAAAAAAAAAGTAATTTGCAATGTAGAACCCTTTAAAAATTGAGGGCATACTTTACTATGAAGCTGAGTAAATAAATTTGTTGAAAGTTATAATGCAAAATTGCTCTCCCCCACATCTTCAAATTCAGAGGGATGTGCCAAGAGGGCTGTCTCTGTATCATTCCTAATCAAATCTTTCTGAGAGTCAGTTTTAAGTCAGGCACAGAGACTTCAAGGCCACCTTGTGGGATAGGAACCCTTCAGCACGAGCTAGGAACGTTGGCTTTCTGTGCTTCCCAAAGTTTTTGTATTGGCTGAACTTCACTTAATAAGGCTATATGGTTGGAAGGATTCTGTTCAAGCACGATTAAAGTGCCATTATTAAAAGCAAACTAAGCAAAATGTCATTTGTATTGTCAACAAGTTAAGCTCCAGGCCTGACTGGTTGGATGTGACTAATTACTTAATGACTAAGTAGCCTGCCTGTCTCTGAAAGGATGGGCAGAGCAGATTCAGCTATCCAAATGAAGGCAATTGCTCACTGGGTTCCCTCCTGCTCCTTCCTATTTTTCAGTGGCTCTGGCCTTAATCGGTAGAAATTGTGTACTCCCTTGGGGATGTTTTGGCCAGGACCCAAGATGAAGGCTTTGGAGCAAAACCCTTGAGGTTGTGCTGAATAAGGAACACATATGTCAGATGGGTTAAATCTGGGGTTTCTTGACGAGGCCAGTTAAGCTATGAGAGACATCAAACCAAGCAGTGGCACAATCTATTAGAAGTCTGCAAGAGAGATTTTTCTAGCACTCTTCAATGACTGTTCCAATCAATGAGTAAAGCTTCCTTTTAACAAGTCTAAACCCTGGGCTGAGAATCAGAGTTCTCCTAAAGCCAGATGTGAAACGAGCTTTACTGAAGAAAAAGTCTTTGAAGTTAGACCATGAACAGTTTTCCTGCTTAAACACCAGGGTAAGCTCAAACGTAGGTACCACACTAGCATCACACACAATCTTATCCAGTTTCTTACATACATTTTCAATTTCCAAGTTCACATGGATAATACAGCCTCGAAGGCCACAGGGCTCAGGGGAAGACAGGCGTAACACATCTTGAGCTATTCTCTTGGTCAGTTTCTCAGGCACAAGAACCTTGGAGCAGCCAAGTTTGGTCTGCTTGGATTTGGACAGGCAATTCTCCAGCATTTTAGCCAAGCTCTGGCAAGTCGTCTCTTCAACTATTGTCTCGTTGAGGTTGGGTTCTGGCACGACATAATCCCAGTAGTCAAAATCTGTAGGAAAGAGAAATTATAAATAGATGAGAAAGAGAGAGAGAGAGAGACAGAGAGAGACAGAGAGAGAGAGACAGAGAGAGACAGAGAGAGACAGAGACAGAGACAGAGAGACACACACACACACAGAGACAGAGAGAGAGACAGAGAGAATGAGAGAGAGAAAACCCAAGCATAATAGAAAAAAAAAACCACATGGTAGAAGATGGAAAACCACCACAGTATCTTTGCCAAGAAAACCCCAAATGGGTTCACAAAGAGTCAGGTATGACCTGAACAATGACAACAAATGACATTTTTTAAACCTTTACTTTCCATCTTAGAATCAATACTGTATATTGGTTCCAAGGCAGAAGAGCAATAAGGGCTAGGCAATGGGGGTTAAATAACCTGCCCAGGGTCACATAGCTAAGAAAAGTCTGAGTTCACATTTGAACCCAGGACCCCCATCTCTAGGCCTGACCCTCAATCCAGTCAGATACCTAGATGCTCACTATTCCTTTTTTAAAAAACATAACAACATAATTTGTATCTAGGACCTCTCATCTTTAGGTCTAGCTCTTGATAACTAGCTACCCCCATAACAATTCTTTCTGAAAGTTAGGAGACTTTGTTTCTGATTCCAGTTCTATGATTAATTGAATGTGTCACCTTGAAAGTGAGCCTCAGTTTTCTCATCTCAGAGAAGCCAGATTGTCACTGGCAAGTCATTGGACCATTCAGTGCTCTAAGTAATTCTCTAAGTCTGTCAATTATATCAGTAGAGTAGAGAAAGTTCTCTAAATCAAAGAAATCACAAATCTGAACTGGAAAAAAAAGAGGAAATTGCACTAAGTGAAAAATCTAAAGTTTCTAGTTTGAAAATATGATTCAATTAGTTTACAAATCCAAAACTTCAGCTATGATATTAATAAGTCTACTGTTAGTTTAATTATTCCAGTGCTGCCAGAATCTGTGGCATTTTGTGGGTCTTGGTCTACTCTCCACTAAGGCAGATCTCTCAAAGTGATTAGCAAAAATTTCCATGAGTAAATGTGGATGAAAAAAAAATATCATTTGATAAACTGTCTTCTGGTTGAGAAGTTCTCCAAGCATAGTTTGAGTTGTGAATGACCTATACTGTCCATTGCGGGTGGGAGCTGCCAGATCTTATGCTCAGCTGGCAAGAGAACCCAAGGTCATATCTACTAGCACCAAGAAGTGTAAGTAGGACTTCAATTGAAAATTAATTTTAAGCCAGTTTGTTGTTGTGGCTAGTAGGCTAGCAGTGGAGTCAGGAAGACCTGGGTTTAGATCCTACTTCTAAAAATGACAGAGACTAGGCAAACTACTTTAACCCCAGTGGGGTTCACTCAACTCTCTAGGCTAGCTGCTAACCTAACTCCTGTAGGTTGGGGGAGTTGCTCCCACGCAAACAAAATAGGAAATCCTTGACCTGAGTTTTATTGACTATATTAAATGTGGAATAAAAGATCTTATTACACAATATATCAACAATGCTTATTTTTAGCAGCCTATTTGATGCCCCAAATTTATAGCATCCCTCATTAGAAACCCCTGCTTTGTGAAAGGCATTTTCATAATTGTCTGGCAGATTTCCCCTAACCAGGCAAAACAAGCCAGTCCTAGAAAAACAAAATTAAGTTTGCAGAAAACTGATAGCTCTGCAGTGGTCATCTGCTTCCTAAAGTAACCATACTCCTTGGCAGCCCTCCACCCATGCACACCGCAGGCTGATTGCTCACTTGGGGGCTGCCCTGTCCTCCCACTCCATCCAGTTGATTTCTTCTTTCTATACTAATGAATTTTTCCTTAAATAATATCCTGGGACCATTTAGACTCCCCTCATTTCTCTTAAAGAAAACATCACACAGGAAACCCGGTTTAGTTTTCCTTGGTACTCTGTTTACGAATTCAGAATTATTGCTAAGTAAATCTGTACCACTTAATTGGACCTGTAAGAAGATCCACTACAATTTCAGGTCTACATGGCAGTTCTAGAAGTCACACAGGCTAGTAGCAGCCCCAGTAACCCTTAAGATAGTTTAGTTTTTCATATTGGTTCCATAGTTCAAGACTAGGAGATCGCCTCCCCATTCACAGGAATGATACTTGAGATGATTACATCACGCAGAAGGTTAACTCGCGTCCTGATTGGCTTCCCGGAGAAATTAACTCGGGAGCCGCTGAAATGCTCACCAGTTAGACTTCCAGGCGGAAAGCCACGGTCTATCAACTCTGAAATGCTGGCCGAATTTTTACTGCTTAAGCTGCTAGTTGCAACCATGGTGAACCGCACTGTGTATCCTGCAGTGCAGGGGGAACAGCTTTCCGGGCACACTGAAAAGTAGACAAAAAGGACACAATAATGAGCTAAACCGGGGCAAAGAGCCACACATAAACGGCCGAACTCAGTTTCTAAAAGAGAGGGCCCTCCCCTCCCTTTTCCTTTCCCCCAGCCCCAGTCTGGCCCCTGAATCTCAGGGCCTAGAAGCAGCCAACTGCAGGAAATTCTACAAAATAAACTTGAAGCAAAGCTCGCCTGTGATTTTGCAAAAAATAGGGGCTGCACGTCCAACCCTCACCAGCTCAGAGACTCAGTCTGACGGTGACCGAGTCTGAATTTCCTCATTTTACAGATGAAGGTACTGAGGGCCAGGGGAATGGCCCAAGGTGACCCAGCTAATCAGGCAGTCGAACCCAGGTCCTTTCCTAGTGGACAGCTGTGCACCCCATTTCTTCCCATGAGCCCTTCAGAGATACAGGATCTATCCTAAAGATTACAGCTTTAGAGCAGAAAGAAACCTCAGAGGCCATCTAGTCTACCCCTCCCTCCAATTTCACGGAAGAGGATTCTGACTTCCAGAGTAATTGATATGCCCGAGGTTACCCGGGTCACAGAGACAGGATTCGAACCCATGTTTTACTGGCTCAGATCCCGCAATCTTGCCCAGCAGCACTCGGCAAACTCCTCAACTGCCCAAGTCCCTCTGGGCCAAAGGGTCTCTCCTCTTACCTGTCTTGACTTTTCAGTAGTGCACACTTGCGGACACGGGATGTCTGGAGCTTAGTGGGGATATACAGTGGAAAAACAAAAGGAAAGCCCGCCCCAAACGCCCCCTTTTGAAAGCACCCTTTCTCTGGGCGGGGGGCAGTAGTGTACTGCCTTGCAGGCACCCAGCAGTGGCCACCAGAGCCCCCCGCCCCCAACGCACCCCTACACTGACCCCCGGGGTTCAGGGGCTACTCGTATATAGTGTTGGTCCGGGGTCCCGCCTCCCTGCCTCTGCCCTGTCCCGCCCTTCTTCCCGCCCCCTCTCTCCTGGGTGTGCAAACCCGAGAGGCCTGAGCACGGGGGAGGCGGATGGGCAACCTGATCCGGCCCCAGATGCACCTGCAGTTTACTGGGTGGGCTGGAGGTCGTCCTGCCTCAAATCCCTGGCAAAGGCGGGGACTTGTCTCCTGATCCGCCTGTCTTACTGGGTCCTCTTCCAGGCTTTCCTCCCTTCTCTGCCTGAAGCCCCGGGACAGCAGGCATGACCCAAGTGTAGCTTTGTCTGTCTGACCTGAGGCTCAAGTGCGGCGGGCTACTTTTTCTTTCCACTGGGCTCTCACAACGTTTCTCGGATTTCCCGTGGGCCATTTTTACAAGCCATTCTGCAGGTCCTGAGCTAACTGGCTTAACCCTCCTCCTCCTCCTTCTCCAGCCTCGGCCGCTTGCCAGATTTTGCACCCCCGCCTGCCCCAAATAATTTCCTGCCAATTTCGTCTTCCCCGAGCCTTTGTATTGGGTCGCTGCTGGGGGGTGAGGAGGGGGTCTCGGAGCCGGGGGAGAAGGCTGAGCCTCTCAGGCAAGGGAGCAGCAAGTTTTAAAAAACGCACAAGCTAACCCTACCTCTCCGAGCCCTCTCCTAGGGCTGTTTGTTTTATTAATAACTTCTACTTTGAGAGCTAGCCTGGTCTAAGGGGGGCTCTCAGAGAGCTGGAATATCTTAAAGGATAGAAAAATCGGCAAAAAGCTAAACGAACCCATTGCTGAGGTTTTGACTGTCTGAAGGGGGCACCGACTGGCTCAGACTCGAGTGGACCAGGTTTATTGGGTCAATCTCCAGGGAAGAGTTCATCCAAGCCTACACAGCTTCAGGAAAGTTATCAAAGTCTCTCTTGGCTGCACGCTTGCAAGATGGATCCCTGGGAACCTGCCCTCCTTGTAGTTAGTTAATATCTTTTAAAAAATCTCTTACCTTCCATCCTGGAATCCATACTGTGTATTGGTTCCAAGGCTGAAGAGCATTAAGGGCTAGGCAATGGGGGTTAAGTGACTTGGCCAGGATCACATACCTAGGAAGTGGCTGAGACTAGAACACAAGACTTCCTGTCCCTAAGCCTGGTTCTCAATCCACTGAGTCACTTAGCTGCCTCCTAATAATGTCAATAGGACATAGATGTGGACCTCAGAGGTCATCCGACCTGACCTCTATGTTGCAGATGAAGAAACTGAGGCCCAGAGAGGCATTTGTCCAAGTCACACAATGTAGTAAAAGGCAGTCTAGTCCTACACATCAGGACAAAAACTCAAGCAGAAATCTAGTCACTTTGATATTTGCTGAGGCTGGGGTCCAAAGCTGAGCAAGCAAAGTCTGGAGCATGTAGGGGACCTGAAAAAATGAGAATTTGTGGACTGGAGGGCTTGTGTGGTGGAGGGAGGTAGAGTCCTGGATGTATCCATGGCTACTCTTTGGGGGAAGAGGGGCAGATTTGTAGCATGGAAAGAAAGAAAAAAAAATCTAGCCTCTGAAGAGCTTCTCATATCCTGGCCTAAAAAACATTCAGCTGGAAAACAACATTAGGAGGTACTAAGGGGAGTGATAGATCAGTGGGAGGACATTTGGAGGCAGGCTTGGCAGCATCTGAAGCTGGCTTGACAGTCCATTTTTAACTCATCTTACTGAGCAGCAAAGCTTGAAGGTCAATTTTCCTAAAGAAGGGTAGATTCATCACCTGACCTTTGCCAAACATAATATTTTGTTAGAGGCTCCCCCAACTTTTTCTTCACTTTCAGAAAAAGTGGTAAACAAATGATTCCATAGAAAATATTTAAGAGCAGCTTCCCTGGTGAGGATGGAGCCCCAAAGAAAGGGAAATGGATTGGCTTTGTCCAGAGGAATAAACAGCCACTTATCCAAGGAAGTATATGTGGGTGGATTTGAAGCAGTAGTGGACATGGCATAATTACATTGGTCACACTAGTGGGAGAGAGGGATCTCACATGAACCTATTCTATGCTTTAACAAAATTAGGGAGTGATGAGTCAAGGCAAATATTGATAGGAAACAATGGAACAACATAGCTAAATAATGTAGAGGAAATTTGAATGCTATTTAAAAAGACATTACTTTTAACTGCCTTTTTATTTATTATTTTATTTTTAAAAACCCTTATCTTCTGTCAATAGAGTATATGGTTCCAAAGCAGAAGAGTGGTAAGGGCTAGGCAATGGAGGTTAAATGACTTGCCCAGAGTCACACAGCTAGGAAGTGTCTGAGATCAAATTTGAACCCAAGATCTCCCATCTCTAAACCTGGCTGGCCCTCAGTCCACTGAACCACTTAGTGCCCCATTGCCTTTTTAATTTCAGCTAAGGCATGATATATTCTGCTCCAGCCTTTATTTTATCTCCATGTATGCATCTTTCTCTTTCAAGTGTTTCTTATAAACAACATATTGTTGGATTCTGGTTTCTAATTCATTCTGCTATATGTTTCTGTTTTATGGGTGAGTCCATCCCATTCCCATTCATCATTATTATGATGATTTCCATTCACCTATTTTTTTCTTCTTCCTCTTCTTCCTCTTCTTCTTTTTCTCCCTCCTCTTCTTCCCCTTCCTTTTCTTCTCTCTCTCTCCCCCATCTTTCCTCTAAAATCTGGTTTGCTTCTGACTATTTCCTCCCTTAATCTACCTTTCCTTTTATCCCCTTCTTCTTCCCTGTGGGGTAAGTTAGATTTCTATACTCAACTCTGTGTGTGTATATGTATTTTTATTTTTTCCTCTTTAAATCAATCAAGTGTTGCCTATGCCTACCATTTTCTCCTCCAATGTAAAAAGCACTTCCTTGAATGTCTCTTTGTGTGAGATAATTTTCCCTCCTTCCTCTTTTCTCTTGCTCTTTCCCACTGCATTCCTTTCTTTAACTCTCACTTTTTTGAGATCATCCCAACATAATTGACTTATGCCCATGCCTTCTATGCAAATATATTTATTCTAATTACTCTAATAATGAGTTTTTAATAGTTACTTATATAATTTTCCATATAATATTGTAAAGAATTTATTATTATTAAAAACTTTATGATTTTTCTTTTATGTTTAACTTTTTTATGCTTCTTTTTAATCTTATGTTTCAATGTCAAAGTTTCTATTCAAATTTGATCTTTTCATCAGGAATACAGAACTTGAAAATATTTTATTTAATTAAATAACTCTCCCTCCCAAAGGATTGTACTTAGTTTTGTTGGTATAACCTATACTTAGGTTTTTCTTGGTTGTAAGGCTAGCTCCTTTGTCTTCTGGAATATCATATTCCAAGCCCTCTGAACCTTTAAAGTCAAAGCTGCTAAATCTTACATGATTTTATTGTGGATCAATGATATTTAAGTACTTTCTTTCTGGCTGCTTTCTCCTTTTTTCTTATTACCTGGGAATTCTGGAATTTGGCTATAATATTCCTGGGAATTTTCATTTGGGGATTTCTTTCAGAAGGTGATTAATAAATTCTTTCAATTTCTATTTTGCCCTCTGATTCCAAGATATGGAACACTTTTCTTTTACAATTTCTTAAAAATATAATGTCTTTTTAAAATTATGGCTTTCAGGCAGTCTAATAATTCCTAAATGAGCTCTATTGGATCTATTTTTCAGATCACTTGCTTTTTCCAATGAGAGACCGCATTTTTTCCCCCATTTTTTCATTCATTTGACTTTGTTTTATTGTTTCTTGATGTCTCATGGAGCCATTAGCTTTTACTCATCCAATTCTCATTTTAAGATTTTCTTCAGTGAGTTTTTGTACTCCCCTGTACCCTCCACCTTTTTGCATTTGGCCAAATTCTGCTTTTTAAGGAGTTCTCTTCTTCAGTGAATTTCTGTGCCTTTAAAAATGTTTGACCAATTTTGTTTTTTAAGTTGCTATTTTCTTCAGTATTTTGTGTCTCTTTAATCAAGCTGTTAATTCTCTTTTCATAATTTTCTTCATTGCTTTCATTTCTTTTCCTATTTTCCCCTCTACTACTTTTATTTCTAACTTTTATAGGAATTCGTATTGGACTTGTATCCAGTTAGCAATTTTTTTTTCTTTGAGGCTTTTCTTGTAATTATTTCCATGTATTTTCTTCTTCTGAGTTTGTGGCTTGATCTTCTCTACCACTGCAGTAGCTTTTTATGGTCAAGATCTTTTTCTGTTGTTTGCTCATTTCTCTAGCCTTAACTGTGAATTTTGTGCTTAAGTTAGAGTCTGTTCACCTCTGGGTGAGGAGGAATTGCCCCAAGGTTCAGTTTTTTTTTTAACTGCTGTTTTCAGAGGTATTTCTGGGAATTTGCAGGTTTTGGGTACTTTCAGGGTGATGTGATGAGGGGAGAGGTGTGGTCACTGCTTTTATAGTCTATACTCTGGTCTTTATCCAGGAAGACCCACCCATTCCTCCCTCACTGACCTGGAACTACATCCAGAGTTCCTTCTCCTCTAGAGCTGCAACTGCTTCTTTCTACCCTGCAACTATGATTACAAACTGTGTGTGGGTAATTCGACAGGGTCCTATGTCTGGTGCTAACTCGAGGCCCCCTGTAATCTCGCTTTCTCTTTTTAAAAAACCCTTATCTTCCATCTTCAAAACAATACTATATATTGTTTCTAAGGAAGAAAGTGGTAAGGCCAGGCAATGAGGATTGAGTGATTTGTCCAGGATTACACAGTGAGGAAGTGTCTGAATCCATACTTGAACCTAGGACCTCCTATCTCTAGGCCTGGTTCTCAATCCACTGAGCCACTAAGCTGCCTTTCCATTAATTCTTAGAACTATTGCTTCCATGTTAAGCTTATCTTCTATGATCTATCCATAGTTCAGCACACAGTAAACAGCATACACAAGATACTCTTTTTCTTTAGCCTTTAGTGTGTATTGCTTCCAAGGCAGAAACATGGTAAGAGCTAGGCAGTGGGGGTTAAGTGACCTGTCCAGGGTCACACAGCTAGGAAGTATCTGAAACCAAATTTGAACCCAGGACATCCCATCCCTAGGCCTGGCTCTCAATCTACAGAGTCACCTAGCTGTCCTGGTCCCCTATAATCTCTTTTTGACCCTCTGTGCAGCTCTTTTACCCTTTTTGGGCTTAGAGATCCTGAAAATGGTGCTGCTGCTGTATCTGTTCTAGCAAACTCCAAGGCCCCCTAGCTGGTACTGCTGTCAGGTATACTCCAGGCTGGCTTCTACCCTGGTATCACAGACTCTTCTGCCAAAGTCCCAAGTTAGTTGTCTTGGGTTGGAAAAATGTCTCCCTGTGACCTTTTATTGTCTCTGCTATTCCAGATTTCCATTTGAAGATTTATTTTAGAGTTGTTTGGTGGGTGGTTGCTTCTCCTCCTTCATATTGACTCTTCTCTGGTATTTGCCAATTTTGTACCTATAAATGGTCCCACTGAAGATTTAACAATCAGCTCTCAGAGCCAGTTTGAGCTGGCTCCAAGCCAACCCTACTTCAAGCAAAGTCCTTCTGGGAATATTTGAAGAAGATTCTTTCTGAGGTATGGTTTGGGTTATACAGACTCTGAGGGCCCTTCATCTCTGAGATTCTGTTTGGAATAGTAGGTTACAATCTTCACCAGCAACAAATAGACCAGAATTCAACCATCATTTATCCCTCTCCTGTGTGTATATATAACAATCATAACACGAAGCTATCATAACAGTACCATTAAAAAGGATTATTATAGGCAAACTGCATAACCTTTGCATGCTTAATTCTGAGCCAAATGCAGGATTTTTATGCCAAGGGTTGCCAGAGATATTGAAGCTACAAATAGAAATGTAACTGGCAGGTTGAGAGCTGGCAACCCCAATCCCCTGGCTCAGGATCCAGTAGGCAGGATGATGCAGCGGAGAGAAGTTGGAGCTAATACTTGAAGACCTGGATTCATCTTGACTTTACTTTTTATTGTGCCTTATTGGGTCTCTGGATATTCTCTAGACTTCAGTTTCCTTATCTGGAAAATGAGGGGTTCAAGTTGATGAGGACATTGAAAGTCCTTTTAATTAGGGGTATCAAACACTTAGCACACAGAGTACAATGGAAATAGATTAAAATGTAAATGGGAAATAAAATATAATAAATGTAAATAATATTAAATTTCAAAACAAAGTCAAAATATAGCCTTCAATGATCATTAGGTATAGATTATTGGAACCCTATTTCAATTTGAGTTTGATAACATTGCTCTAAATCCTTTCTTTTTGACTTTCCTGAGAAATGACTTAAAACTCCCACCAAGACTGCTGCAATAGAATCTTAAAAAAAAACAAAACAACAACAACAACAACAACCCCAAACCTTCACCTTCTGTCTTAGAATCAGTACTGTGTTTGGATTCCAAAGCAGGAGACTAGTGAGGGTTAAGGCAACTAGGGTCAAGTGACTTTTTCAGGGTCACCCAGCTAGAAAGTGTCTGAGGTCAGATGTGAACCCAAGACCTCCAATCTCCAGCCCTAGTGTTCAATCCATTGAGCTACTCTCTAATCCATTAGAAAAAAAAATCCTTATTTTCCATCTTAGAATCAATACTGTGTATTGGTTCCAAGTCAGAAAAGTGGTAAGGGCAAGGCAATGGGGTTAATGACACAGCTAGGAAGTATATGAGACAAGATATGAACCCAAGACATCCTATTTATTGGCGTGGTTCTCTATCCTCTGACCATCTTGCTGCCTCCAAAAGCAACTTAATTGACCTTCTTGCTTCAAGTCACTCATTTCTCCCATCCATTCTTAACATAATTGCTAAAGTTCAGGTTTGACCATGGCAGTCTCCTGCTCAATGAATCCCAAAGGTTCCTATAATCTCTAAAAAAAGACCATTTCTTCTGTTTGGCTTTTAAAACACTTTATAATTTTGCCCTGATCTGTCTTTCCAGGCTTATTATATCACTCCCCTCCACAGAAGTATGAAGCTACGCAGTCTTACTTGTGTCTCATTTCTGCCTCAAAACTCAATTTTTATTGTTCTGACTCTTTTTGACCCCATCTGGTGTTTTCTGGGCAACAATATTAGAGTGGTGTGCTGTTTTCTTCTCTGGCTCATTTTGTAGAGGAGAAAACTAAGGCAAAAAGGCTTCAAATAACTTGCCCAGGGTCACCGAAATTGGAAATGGTTAGATTTGAAATCAGGTCTTCCTGTCTCTTTTACCCACCACGCCATTGCCTTCTTATTGTCTTGTTATTCTCTTTGCACTTATTGAGCCTTCTAAGCCCACTTATCTCCCATCTAAAGCCACTACTGAATAACCTAGTTACTAGTGTTCTCTATCATTTGTTTTATATATATTTGGCATATATTTCTGTGCTGATGTATTGTCTCTTTTGATAGAATGTAAAGTCTTTGAGGGAGGAGACTTTGATTTTTGCATTGGCATACTAAACACTTACAATGCCTGGTACACAGTAGGCACTTAATGGATATTTGGTGATGAAATAACATTAATGAAACTACTTACATGTACCTTGAGTACCTATTTGTAAAACCTTATATTGGATTTTTGGACTAATGGAGCCCATATAAAATGAGTGGATGAAGGCAGATACTTTCCAACAGGGGTCAGGATATCCCAGATGATCTAATACCCCTAAATGCCCCTGTATGCTTCTGGCTCAGGTCTCATTTTCCAAGACTGTAAAATAATATTAATGGTGTTGTCTTTGCCTACGCCAAAGAAAAGCTATTGGATTTAATGAAATTAATAGTTCTAAGCTTACCAGTGAGAAGAAATTAAGTGGCTCATTTTTTTGTACCTGCTTTGATGTCCACAGGGATACAGGCAGGAACATTCACTAAGTAGCCCCAGAAATCCTGTATATATTTTGTAACTGTAAAAAAATAGCTACTCCTTACCGAATGGGCAAAAAACTAGAAAAAAATCTTTGTAAGATATTATTCTGAATAATAAACAATATATATTCAAAGGGCTAGTCATGATAGTTTTTGGTGGGGCAGCGAAGTAGCAAAATGGATAGAGAACCAGACCTGGAGTCAGGAAGACATGGGCTCAAATCTGGCCTCAGACACTTCCTAGCTGGCTGACTCTGGGCAAGTCACTTAACTTTAATTGTCTACCCTTTACCATTCTTCTTCCTTGGAATAAGTACTTAGTATTGATTCTAAGAAAGAAAGAAAGAAGGAAAGGGTTTAAAAAATATTTTCTTGATTTAGTAGTCCTTGCCTTCTATAACTAATAAAATACCAATAGCTAGCATTTATATAGTACTGTAAAGTTCTTTCACAAATGTCTTATTTTATCCTTATAACAACCTTGTGAAGTAGGTGTTATCAGAACCCCCATTTTACAGAGAAGGAAAGTGAGACAGAGAGAGGCTAAGTGACTCACTCAGGGCCACATATCCTAGAAAGTGTCTAATGCTAGATCGGAACTTTGATTTTCCAGAACTCTGTCTATTGTACCAAATAACTGCCTCAATTCAAGAGTATTTGAGAGAGGATGCACCCTGGGACAACTGAACTGAAAGAAAAAATTAGTGGAAATTGTCCTTTTCTAGGTCTAAGTGATGAATGTTGGTC
The DNA here is from genome assembly GCF_027887165.1 of Monodelphis domestica. Lineage (NCBI taxonomy): Eukaryota > Metazoa > Chordata > Mammalia > Didelphimorphia > Didelphidae > Monodelphis > Monodelphis domestica. Next base: position 263,348,461 of record NC_077232.1, on the reverse strand, counting down.
TCACAAGTGGGTTGATTTTTTTTTCTTCTTCTTCAAAATCCTTACCCTCCATCTTACAATCAACACTGTGTATGGTTCCAAAGCAGAAGAGCAGTAAGAGCTAAGGTAATGGGGGTTAAGTGACTTGCCCAGAGTTACACAGCTAGGAAGTATCTGAGGTTACATTTGAACCCAGGACCTCCCATTTCTAGGTCTGGTTCTCTATCTGCTGAGCCCCCTAGCTGCCTTTAGGGTTAAATCTCTGTAAAAGATCTAGGAAGTGTAAAAATTAAATCTCTAATAAAAATATTATATTTTAAGAGATTTATTAAGGATTATTAGAAATCAAGGAATAAAGAAGATACAAAATAAAGACTATGTGCCCATGGTTGATCAGTCAGTTCAAACACCCCACCTTACCACCACCAAGCTTGGGACAGGAAGTAAAGAAGTGGGAACTTCCACATCCCTGCATAATATCCCCAATCTACAGGAAGTACATAATGACAGGAAGTCAGTGGGCTCCTGGGAAATGTAGTTCTTTTTTTAGGGTAATAGATTTTCAATTATACAAGAAATCTCACATGAACATCTAAACAATCCACCAAGAAGCTGAACCATAAACAAAAGGATTTACTAAGGGTTGATTATTTTTAAAAGCATAATTTAGGAAATGAAGGCAATATATTATAGCAGAGACATGTTGGCTGTGGAACCCTAGACAAATTATTTAGCTTTTCAATGTTGTGAAGATTATAAATTGCAGAAAAGGTGCTGATTTGCATTAGCAAAGGGAATTTTCTCACATGAGACTTTTATATTCCCTGAATTAAACAAATTAAACAAAGCTAGTCCCAGTCCCTTGTATGCTATAACCTGGAAGTTAATTCTTGGCATGTTAGATTTGGGAATGAAATGCAGTATCTGCCCCAGGTTTTTCAGGTTTTTCATTTTCTGGCCTCATTCAAGGTTGCTGGAGGAATACATTTCACCAGGACCCTAAAACCCAACTGACAACAGGAACAGTTCCATTGAGACCAAAGCTATCAGCTTGTGATCCTGACTCATAGGTGTTCATTCACTGGATACCCTGATTGATCAGTCTGTTCTCACCTTAGTGAGGAGAAAAAAACTCCTCAAACAAACCTTAAATGGATAAGAATATGCTCGTGAAGAACACTCTATAATTATTTGATTCCTCTGAGTAGAACATCTGTTTGGTGAAATATCTGGCAGAATAGTGAATTATTATGAAGTATGTAAATAATAAAATAATATTCAGTTTAAGCATGGCTCTTGCCATTAACTTGAAAATACTGTCTGGAATACCTTTTTCTAAAAGTAAGAATACTCTACTCCTCTCCTTTCCTATAATGAAAATTTGTAAACAATATTCCAAGCCAGTTCTTGACTTAGGTGAATACGTAGGATGGAAGGCATCAGGAAAGGACAAAAGGACCAGTTTAAACGTGGCTTTTATAATGGCACACATTTTTTAGTGTCCCCTCTGTTTCATTCTCATTGGAAGAAAGATACTCAGAAGTTACAAGTGTTGGAATGAATGCTTGAAGCTCCCAATGAATAGTAATAGACGTTTGTGGGTACACAGTGTAGAAAGAAAACAGATTTTTGAGTGTGTGAATTTTCTTTGTCCTTCCAATACTGCCCAGCATAAATGAGGTAATGCCAATGGTTATGCAAATTATACCTCATGATGTATTTTGAGTATGGACAGGGAAAAAATGGACTGCAGAATTCAACAGAAGAGAGTGGATATGGACTGAGTAATCACTGAATGTTACTGCAAAGTGTGTACATTTTAATTATGTGATCAATTATCTTATAGCCTTTAAAGCAAAAAAAAGTTTTACTGTAATCACTCTTACATTTGCAATTGTTCCTGTGTGTAATAAGTTACTAGGATTTTGTTGGACTGTTATTGCAACACCTCTCCATTGAAATAAAATTGCTTTTTAAGAAATAAAATTATGTTCTTGGGAAGAAGGGAGGAAAGTACTCTGGCCCAGTAAAAGAAAAAAAAAAGTACTGAACTTGGAGGTAGGAGATTAAGGTGCAAAATCCAGCTCCATCACTGAAATCACTTAACTTTCCTCATCTATAAAATGGGGATGATAGTACCACCTATATCCTGCAGTGGTTATGTAGAAAGTGCTTTTACGCTAAAGTCCTCTAAAATATATGTTGTTCTTCCTTTGTGTTAAGTCATTTTAGTCAAGCCCACTTGGTTTTTCTTGGCAAAGATACTGGATTGGTTGGTTGTTTCCTTCTCCAGCTCATTTTACAGATGAGGAAACCGAGACAAACAGGGGAAAGTCACTTTCCCAGGGTCACCTAGCTAGTAAGTGTCTGAGGCCAGGTCTTAACTTTGGGAAGTTGAGTCTTCCTGGCTCCAGGCTCAGCACTCCGTCCATTGAGCTAACCCATTTGCTAGGGATTCACATTCTTCATGGAGCTCTGACAATGTGTATCATTGGCATGATGTAAACACTGAAGAATCTACATTCTACGTAGATTCCTTTAAATTATAATCTATGCATTTTGATACCAAAATACCTTTGTAGCCTTTTTCCATCACTCATAATCACATACTCTTTAGTAGAACAATAAGCTCCCCATGGCATACATATAGCACATTCTCCCTCCATCGTCATGCTTTTTTTTTTGCATATGCTGTTCCCCAAACCTAGAATTCAGTCCCTTTTCAATGTCTCCCTCCCCTTGGATCCTCATTTCCTTCAAAGCTCAGATTAAGCTCTACCTCCAACATCTAAACTTTTCTGAGCCCCTCCCCAATGCTAGAACTTCCCTTTCAAAGTAACATTTATTTTGCATATAATTTTTATATACTTTTGTATATACATTTTCTCTCCTGATTAAACATAAGCTCCTTGAGGACAGGCTCTTTCATTTGGGACTTTGCCTCCTTTGTAGGGAGCACAGTGCCTGCCACATGTGTGAAAGACTCAGTAGATGCTTATTGGTTGGCTGATTTGTGAAGACCGTGACTTATCATGCCTCTTCATCATGCTCAACCTTTATCGGTGGTCCACATGCATTTTCCCAGTGGATTCATGTAATGAGCTGGGAGCCTTTTTTGCCTCTTTAGACTTTTACTTACTTGTTTATCTAGTATAGCAATGCACCAGCTGACACCAGCCCTAGACCAGAGTGGGTAGTGACTATGAGCAGGGGAACTAGGCTTCCAGTTTTTCAGTTCTACTCCCACCCCAACTTCCTCAAAATGTTTTTGTCTCTGGTCTTAGGGGGAAAGGGGAGAAAGTCAAAAGATACCCAGAGCCCAACCCAAGAATGGAAGAGGCAGTTCTAGTCCCACGCAGAAATCGAATGCTAAGTACTAAAAAAATCATAGAATTGAATCATTACAATCAGTTGAGAGGCTAATATTCACATCTCATTGGAACATTTGCAATTGGGCTGCTCATTAGCTATTTTATATTTCACTTCCACTAAATACAACCCAATCAGGGCCAAGTGGGCTCTTTTCTTCATGGTGATTTCTTTCTCTGTGAGTAATTCTTTTCCTCTTGGCTGGTCTGCTACAGTTGACTATTTCCATGATCCTACTGCTTGGATGATGGGGGGTGGGGGGCAGATGCCAACTGCCTTCAGAGATCTCCCAAGGCACTGGGGAAGAAGGTAAGGAGACACAAACAGGGGGCATCCTCATCTTAGACACAAGTTCACGTTAAAGGTCTGAGGCTGGTCTGAGGAACACATTACCTGGGCCCCCTACACTGGCCCTCTAGTCAAAGAGTAATCTGTACACTGATTTGCTTCTTACTACTTTTGCTAGACACTCCACCTGACTGAACATTTTCACTGGCTGAGCACCCATACCTGGAATGTTCTCCCTCCTCCTATCTGCCTCCAGGCTTGCCTTGCTTAAGTCTCATCTAAAATCCCACCTTCTATATGAAGCCTTTCCCAGCATTCCTCAATTCTACTGCCCTTCCCTCCATAATTCCTAATTTATTATGCATATGGCATGTTTGCACATAGTTTTTTGCATGTTGTCTCTCCCATTAGAATATGAGATCTTTGAGAACAGAGACTATCTTTTGACTTCCTTTTTATCCCAAGCATTTATGCTGGCAAATGTTGTTGTTCATTTGTTTCAATAATAGCCAACTTTTCTTGACTCCATTTGGAGTTTTCTTGGTAAAGATACTGGAATGGTTGACCATTTCCTTCTCCCACTCATTTTAAAGATGAGAAAACTGAGTCAAGCTGGGTTAAATGAATTCCTCAGGGTTACATAGCAAGTAAATGCCTGAGGCCAGATTTGAATTCAGGAAGATGGGTTTTCCTGAGGTCAGGTATGGCCCTCTATCCACTGCACCATCTAGCTGTTTCTCCTGGCACATAATAGACACTTAATGCATATTTGTTGACTTAGATCTTGAGGCTAGCAGAAAGCTGGGACCTGGGCAGACATTATTTGTTTTGTACATTCAAGAATTTTGACTCAACAGTCAAATAAATAGTCCTCATGGCTGACTAGAAGGGTCTTCCATCACACACCATGGACAGGGTGCTACATGGATATCAAAAGAATTCTGTGATGTTCTTCATGACTTGCTGTAGTCAAACAGATTCATCTCCTGATTGGTGGCCATACATCTAGTCAAAATGAGCTAAACTGGTTTAATTTGGTCCCTGAGTGCTTTCCTATTTGGTAGGTTTGAACTTCACTGGGTTGAGCTTTTGCAAATGCTCTTTTCCTTCCTTCCTTCCTTCCTTCCTTCCTTCCTTCCTTCCTTCCTTCCTTCCTTCCTTCCTTCCTTCCTTCCTTCCTTCCTTCCTTCCTTCCTTCCTTCCTTCCTTCCTTCCTTCCTTCCTTCTTTCTTTCTTTCTTTCTTTCTTTCTTTCTTTCTTTCTTTCTTTCTTTCTTTCTTTCTTTCTTTCTTTCTTTCTTTCTTTCTTTCTTTCTTTCTTTCTTTCTTTCTTTCTTTCTTTCTTTCTTTCTTTCTTTCTTCCTTCCTTCCTTCCTTCCTTCCTTCCTTCCTTCCTTCCTTCCTTCCTTCCTTCCTTCCTTCCTTCCTTCCTTCCTTCCTTCCTTCCTTCCTTCCTTCCTTCCTTCTTCCTTCCTTCCTTCCTTCCTTCCTTTCTTTCTTTCTTTCTTTCTTTCTTTCTTTCTTTCTTTCTTTCTTTCTTTCTTTCTTTCTTTCTTTCTTTCTTTCTTTCTTTCTTTCTTTCTTTCTTTCTTTCTTTCTTTCTTTCTTTCTTTTCTTTCTTTCTTTCTTTCTTTCTTTCTTTCTTTCTTTCCCTTACCTTCTGACTTGGAATCAATACTGCATATTGGCTCCAAGGCAGAAGAGTGGTAAAGGCTAGGCAATGGGGGTTAAGTGACTTGCCTAGGGTCACATAGCTGGGAAGTGTCTGAGATCAGATTTGAACCTAGGACCTTCCATTTCTAGACCTGGCTCTCAATTCATAGAGCTACCCAGCTGTCCCCTAACTTGCCCAGGGTCACATAACTAGGAAGTGTCTGAGGTCATATTTGAACCCAGAGCCTCCTGTTTCCAGGCCTGGCTCTCTATCTTGTGAACCATCTAGCTACCCCCAAATGCTCTATTTCTTAATACCACAGGGAGAACCAAGATTTTAGTGGGAGAAAATCTACTTTCTTTATTTGTAGAACAAAGGACTAGGAGGCAAATCACCTTAAAAATTCTTTCCCTCTCTGAATTTATGAGCCCAAGACCATACTATCTATAATTTTACAGTATATATAAGATATAAACACAGAATCCCAATGACAATTATAAAAAAACAACTTTGCTGCAGTTCAGCATTTCAGGAAAACCCTTGCTATTCATGGCTTCATGATTCACTTTTGGAAGTTTTGCTTTGTGTTATGCTACTGGCACAACTATTCTACTTTTCCTAGATTTTTCATCCCCAAAAGCAATAGAAGAGAAGTGGTAAAAAGTGCCAGATTGAAAAAGGCGGAAGGAAACAAATCTGCCTTTCATAGCCATCTTCACAATACAAGTAGGAATCTATGTTGACTTTCTGGTTATTAGAAAAGATATTATGAAGAGTGAAATGATTAGAATCAAGAGAACATTACATATAATTGTGAATGTTCACTTGCAGAGAATGAACTGAAAAGGGGTAACCCAAAAAGACATAGTCTACAGATAGATATCAATTTGCCTGATTATTTCTATGGTATGGAAAAGGGAGGGAGGAACTGAGGTATCTGGAAATAAATTCTATTAATTAAAAAAAAAGGAAAAGGCACTACCAGGAAGAAAATGGCTGACAATAATGTTTTATATATTTGAACTTTAACTTAATACAATTTATCAGGCATAGAGTTCATTGCAACATAGGGTTGCCTTGGTTACCATTCAAAAATTAACTAACCATGAAGATTTCACAATAATGCAACACTTATGATGAGGTCTAATGACATATATCTCAAGGATGACATTATAGCACCTAAGTTATAGGGGCAGTGTGGTACAATGGAAAGAACCTGAAACTTGTGGCTCTGAACTTGGAATCATGAGTTCTGGTTTCAAATCCTAGTTTTACCACTTACCACCTATGTGAGCATGAGCAAGACACCTCAGTTCCATGATTTAGAAAATAAAGGAGTTTGACTATTTAGCCTCATCAGGACCTGACAGCCCTAGACTTGTGATCCCATGAATCTCTTCTTTCTCCTCAAAGTAGTGATGCCTTGTTACTGAATTCTTGTGAAGGTTTTAGATTCTGTGTACTATACACTGTGTAATTAACCTGTGCTTTTAATCATAACTCTTCAAAAATGGATAATTTAGTTTCCTGATCTATAAAATAATTTTATAATATTTTCAAGTTCATTCCATCTCTAAAATTCCATGAATCTTCCATGATTCTGTGAATAATGACACAATAAATGGATCATAAGATGTTTTGATGGATATATGATTTCACTGATGTGTATCCCTTCTGTAAGGATTAAATTTGGGTATTGACTAAATAAAAGAATTATAAATTCAATATTGTGGTCTTCAAATTCAAAATATTATCCCTAAGCCAGAAAAAACTGTTAAACTTTTATTTATATTTATAATTTTATATTTATAATTCATTTATAATGAGGAAGAGAAAGAGTTGAAGTATGTAGGAGGGAAAGAGGTAAGGAGTTGCCTACCTACACTAAGTGCTGATCCAATGAAATTCAGCTTGCTCCCTGTCAAAGTTCCAATCTCTACATGGAATCCAAATCACTCACCAGCAAATCAATGCATGATCCCAGGAAAAGAGTCTCTCCACAGAACTCATGCTGAAGACAAAGCTCCAACAAGCAGAGAGGATCTCCTCCTAGAGCCACCAAGGGAGGAATTTCTTCAAGCCAGAAGTTCCAATGAGAAGTCCAAAGGAGAAGAGCCCAAGGAACCATCCTCCAAAGAAGAAGTCCAAAGGAGAAGTCACAAGGATGGGAAGATCTGGAATTTTTATAGTCCTTTTTCCATGTAACTTCCTGTCCCTTCCCCTCTTTGCAGGGGCCAATCACAGTTTCCAAATTGCCTAGCACTGCCCAGTATGGCAGTGTCTGTGGGATCCACCTCTCATCCTTTGAGAGTGTAAACTCTTATCAAAAGATTCACAAGTTTCTGATGGATTGAGTTAAAAGGGTGGAACTCTCTGAGTAGGTGGCTTGTGAATTCTCTTACTTGATGGCTAACAAAATGTTAAGTAGGGGTTTCTTGATTGATTAACTCAAAATACAAAGAGAATAAAGAATTCCCTTTCAAAATCCCCTCTATGATTCTTTGGGATACTGGTCTCCCCAATGAATCATTTAACATAACCAGCTTATTCCTCTAAAGATCTTCTAGCTAAAGGTGAATACAATATTGTACTTTCTAAGAGGAAAGTACAATAGTTGGAGATAAGAGGGAAATAAGAGAGAGAGAGCAAAACCAATGATGGTAGGCACATTGACAAAAAGCCAATTGGGGGCAATCCTCTTTGGCATAAGAGTTTACATTCAGAATAAATGTGTTCAACCACCTTCAGTTCACACAATACATCCCAAAGTTCATTCTGGCTCTTCTGATGCAGTGTAGGTTTATTTTAGATTTCTTTATGGCACCTTCTCCAAACAGTTCATTTTCTTGATTTGGGGAGATCTTCTTTTCCTGTAATTTTTTCTCAAAAAAATTTAAGTCTGGGTTTTATGAAAATTATACACTTCCAATAGTACATCATGTAATTGACCCAACCCTTCTATTTACAAAGTTTTCTCTTCATTGACTTGTTGTAAACTCCCTTCTAAATCCTTCTAAATGATAGGAGATATGGTGGATAAGAGACTGGACTTGGAATTAGGAAAAACTTGTTCAAATTCTTCCTTAGCCACTATCTCTGTGTTCTTATGAAAGCCATGTGCTCTCTCTTAGCTTTAATTTCTTTATCTATAAAACAGGGACGAAAATAGCACTTATATCATAGCTATTATAATGATCATATAAAATGTTTTGCAAACCTTAAAGTCATCAATGCTATCATCATCATCATCATCATCATCATCATCATCATCATCATCATCATCATCATCATCATCATCATCATTGTGATTACCAGTTATCCTTGACTGTTGCTTTAAGACTGAACAATATTGCTTAAAAAAAAAACCCTTACCTTCTGTCTTAGAATGGATAATAAACATCAGTTTTAAGGCAGAAGAGTAGTATTTTTTCAGCTGTACCTCTCAATGATGATATATTTTTTGCTACCTTGGGGACACAATTCTTTATTGATGACATAATAACATCTATAGCCTCCTTACCCCCAATATGGGTCTTACCATTGCCTTTTGGGTGCCCTGTCACTTTAATGCTTTGGAGAAAATGGTATTCCATAATCTTTAGCTATCACTAGAGAAATGTTGGTATTTAAAAGACTGGTCCATGTATCAGGGAGAAAGTTGATGTCATTAAAAGCATTGCACTTGGGGGCAGCTAGGTGGCTCAGTGGATTGAGGGGCAGGTTTAGGTCCAAATCTAGTCCTAGATACTTCCTAGCTGTTTGACCCTGGGCAAGTCACTTGAGGCCAATTGCCTAGCCCTTACTGCCCTTCTGCCTTAGAATTGATACTTAGTATGGATTCTACAATGGAAGGCAAGGGTTTATAAAAAAAAAAAAGCATTGAACAGTTTTACAAATGGAGTCTAACACACTGCCTTCCTCTACTTCTTTCCCAGGACTAGAATGATGTCCATCTGCAATATTTTTCATGTTCCCCCACTCAACCCAACCCCATGTACTAAGGAAATAGATAGGGAAAGAAATGTGATTAGGTTATGGTAGCATTCATCAATTTCTTTGTTCTTGGGAGCTATAGAACATATTTTTAAAAAATGCTAGTAATTTCTTTTTAATTTTTTAATTTTTATTTAGAATATTTTTCCAACATTACATGATTCATGATCCCCCTCCCCCCTCCTTTTTCAAAGCTGACAAGCAGTTCCACTGGGTTATATAAGTATCATTGTTCAAAACCCATTTCCATGTTATTCATATTTGTAGTTGAGCAATTCTTTAACATCAAAACCCTAATCACATCCCTATTGCACTATATGGTCAATTATATATTTTTCTAATGCATTTCTGGTTCCACAGTTCTTTCTCTGGATGTGGATAGCATTCTTTCTCCTAAGTTCCTCTGGATTGTCCTGGGTCATTGCATTGCTACTGGTTGAAAAGTCCATTGTGCCATAATGTATCAGTCTCTGTGTACAGTGTTCTCCTGGTTCTGCTCCTCTCGCTCTGCATCATTTCCTGGAGGTTGTTCCAATTCCCATGGAATTCTCCAGTTCATTATTCCTTACAGCACAATAGTATTCCATCACCAACATATACCACAATTTGTTCAGCCATTCCCCAATTGAAGGGCATCCCCTCATTTTCCAATTTTTGGCCACCACAAAGAGCACAGCTATGAATATTCTTGTACAAGTCTTTTTCCTTATTATCTCTTTGGGGTACTAATCCAGCAGTGCTATGGCTGGATCATAGGGCAGACAGTCTTTTATCGCCCTTTGGGCATAGTTCCAAATTGCCCTCCAGAATGGCTGGACCAATTCACAGCTCCATCAGCTGTGTATTAGTGTCCCAATTTTAATGCTAGTGATTTCTAAATCACGTAAATATGATAGAAATACACTTCCCACTATTTTATTAAAAAGCAGAAGGGATCTCTTTCTCTACCAATAAATAAGAATTAGCATAAGTTTGTGAGACATAGACATTTGAGTGAGTGAGTTAGCTAGGTTAAGGTTGTTCTGTGAATTCAAAATTTAGAACTTATTAAAATAAATTATTACATTTGCAACAGAAATTATTTTATAATTTTATACTTTCTAGGTGATGGTTAGATATATTCTTTGTGGACTATCTATAGGAGGATTTGGTCAAAAGTTGTGTAGGTTTTAAGGGTTTGCACTTTGTACCACTGCATAGATGACAGTATCCATGTAAACAATAGTTTTCCATGGAATTTATACAGGAGTTAAAATTTCAGAACTTAAATTAATCTAGTTCCTTCAACATATATAAAAATTAAATTTATTATGTATTATTTATTTATCAATCTTATTTACAGTTAGTTGATTTTGTCCTGTCACTGCCTTGTCATGGTTCTTTGTCTCTGAATTTAATTAAAAATTTCTAGTGGACTAGATTTAGAGCTAGGAGCAATCTCCCAAGAGTGTCAAACTTAAATAAATTAATTTCTGCTGACTCTATATTGACTTGGAAATCCACACACTGACATTCCCTATATTGTATTACATTTTTATTTATTTTGCCACACATTTCCCAATTACAGTTGAATTTAGCTTCGGCTGCTGGATTGATACCTGTTGGCTACAACAACTTCCTGCTTTTAGAGATGAGGAGAAGGACTGGAAAAGGTAAGGGTCTTACCTGTCCAAGATCACATAAGTAGAAAGAAGTAGACTCAGGATGTGAGCCTAGGTCTTAAAAATCCAATGCTTTCTCTGTGAGATGAAAGCATCCTGAGAAAAATGAGGCATGTGGAGCTGGAAATTGGGCCAGGAAGGATATGAACTGTTCATTAGATCCAGTTAGTGTCTTTTACCCTGCATTTCCCCAATGAACTTGAATAGTGAAGATTAGAAATATGACCTTGACTAGAGAGAGGTCCACCAGGGGTCAAGTCTCTGGATAAGAAATGTTTAATCTAGATAGAGGGGGCTATGAAAATACCAGATATAAAGAACTCAGGTTCAAACACAGTAGTGATCTGGATAGCCTAGTGGTTCTAGAAAGAAATTAATGAATCCAAAAAAGCATTTGTTAATCACTTAGTTCCACAGTGGATGGAATAATAATAATAATAAAAAGCTAAGATATATAAAATATTCTAAGGTTTTCAAATATCTCATTTTACCTTCCTAACAGTCCTAGAAGGTCAGTATCTTTATTGTCCTCATTTTATAGATGAGAAAAATTAGGCTAAGAAAGATACTTCCTCAAAGTTACACAGTAAATGACTCCAGTCACACTTGAGCTCAGGTCTTCCAGGGTCTAGTACTCTATCCACTGTAGTACCTAGTTATTTAACAGTCCCTAAGTGTCAATGTCAAGGCATATAGGGTAATGTGTTTTCTCTATCAATCAATCAATCAATCAATCAATCAAGAAGAATTCAATAAATTCTTAGTGACATTTCTATTGATAAAATGATATCAAGTTCTAATATTGAATCATTTGACAGGATCAAAGACTTTGGTGGTAAGAATTGTCTTCCCTGGGTCTTCAGTAGCTATAACTCCCAGGGATTTGTGTGTTTGAGTAGTTTCAGTGTGAGTGGAGGCAATTGCTGGGTTGGGTCTGCAAAAGGGTGGTTCCCCTGGAAAATGATTACAGGGAAGGAACTGACTGGAAGCACACACTGCCACCTGAGAGCTGAGTGCTGCAATTCCCCAAGCTTTTGAGTAATGGATAGAGAGCTGGGGCTAGAATTAGGAAGACTTGAGTTCAAATTGTGACTCAGACACTTATTAGCTGTATGATTTTTAGGCAAGTCACTTAATCTGTATCTTCCTGTTTCTTTGTCTGGAGGGATAATAAGTTTAATAATAGCTCTTACCTCCAAGACTTCTTGAGAATAGCAAATAAGATAATCTTTATTAAAGCACTTTGAAAATTAAAGTGCTATATAAATTGGCAGTTATTGTTATTATGCTAATTGTCCATTGGTGGCAGATGGAATAGGGCCCATTTCACAATAAGAGCAAAAATAGCTAATTAATGAATTTGCTCCAAGAAAGGTAACAAGGGTAGAAAGAGTAATATAGAAAGATGAATTGAAACCTCAAAGAAACTAGAGTCACCAACTTTTCCATGGGTATGAAGAAGTGACTACCTCCTCAGTAAAGGATGGTTTTAAGTCCTGGTCTAGTTTTTGGAGGTAAAATAGTTCAGGGTTTTGTATTTATTTATTTATTCATTTGTTTGTTTATTTTTATTTATTTGTTTATTCATCCATCTTTCTATTTATCTATTCATTCATTTATTTGTTTATAAGACCCTTACCTTCCATCTTAGTATCAATACCATGTATGAGAACAGGAAAGGCTAGACAATAGAGTTTAGTGACTTGCCCAGGGCCACATAGCCAGGAAATACCTGAGGTCCATTTTGAACCCAGGACTTCCTGTCCTTGGGCTAGCTAACTGCCCCCTCAGAGGTTTTTCAGAGGAGGACTGAGAAGGTCTGGCACTAGTGTTTCTAGTGATTGAGAAGTAGAAAACCAAAAAGCAACAATGACACCTTCTACCCCCAAATAAAAACAAAATAAAACCTGAAACCAATGGGAATCATCTTTAGAGAGGGAGCCAGCTCTGAATGGTTCCATGAGTCAGGGGCTACATAACCAGGTTTAAGATTCTAAAGCAGGTAACAGAAGAGTTCACACTCTGTTCAGCTTTGGCCAAGAGACTCTTATCAGCTCAAAACAAAAACAAAACACAGGTCTGCATTGGCTGACTGGAGAGAACTAAGAAAGATTAAAGCCCAGGTCCCAGTACCTTGCCTGGAAGAATATGATTTATTTTTAAGGTTTCTGTAGCTTTGCAATTTTCCTTCTTTTGGAGCTGGTTTCAATCCTTGTAGGCTTTCCTTGAGCAAGCCAGCACTTAGAAACCCTTGAAAATACTTAAAGAAGGTTCTAATGTTAACTTTGGGTTCAGCAGGATAGGGAAGAAATTCTAACCCTTCACTCTGTTTTTGCAGAGAACCCAGGGGAGATGAATTCAGGAGAGAAGGGCTGGTATTATTGAGAAGCCAGTCAAGGGAGCCAGTGAGACGAGGCACACTTGGTTGAAAGAGAAGTGCGGGGTGAAAAGGGGTGTAGAGAACTGATGGCATCATAGGTCTTCCATTTTATGTCAATTTAATAATAAAGAAAGGGAGCTGGACCAATGTGAAATGCCACCAGTATCTGCTGTTGAAGATGGGGCATATCTTGCTTTAAGACAAAATGAATGGTTGGCTAAAGCTGCTTTCTGATACTGAACTTAAAAATGGTTACCATGGTGACCTGTTTCTGAAAATAGATATATGGTTTCTTCTTCTACCCAGTGTTTAGCTTTGTTTTTCCTTAAATAAAGGAATTTTCATTATTTGCACTGAAGTTCTTAGTTATGTTTCAATTTGTAAATCTACAAGCCTGACAACTAGATGTAGACAGGACATCCATCACAATTGTTTCTGAGGAAGGTACAGTCAAGTATCCTTATCGCCTTTCTGTCGCTGTTCAAAAGGAGCAGATTAAGAAGTCAGTCAGTGGCTAATCTGTATATATATCTGTGCTTTCTGCCTTTGGGTTGCCTCGTCTGTTGGAAAGCAGCAGTAAGGGACAGAGGAAACAATGGTGAATTTGGAGTCAGAGGACCCAGGTTCAAATCTATACTCCATCACCTTGGAAAAATCACGTAATCTTTAAAGGACTCAATTTCTTACTTATAAAATGAGAGGATTGGGCTAGATAACCTCTAAGGTCCTTTCCAATTCTAAGTCCATGCTTCTATGAGGTATCCTCTAGATTAGAGGAATAGTGTTTTAGAAGTCATGCCAAGGAGAACATTCAGAAAGAGAGGTAGGGCAATAGATTTAATGTCACAGAGAAATCAAGGAAGATGAAGACTGAAAAAAAGCCTTTGGATTGGGCAATCAGGAAGTCATTGGTCACCTTTGAGGGAGGAATTAATTAAGTTCTTTAGTCACATTCCTTCTGATTAGACTATTTCTGATATGAAACTACTTGACAGTATCAAAGAAGAGACTGAGAAGGCAGAGGAGAGTTTCAATAGTATTGTGGGGAGACTAAAACACAAGAGATTGAGAGAGGAAATGCTGAGATAGTATAGGAAAGACAAGACAATAGTTAATGGAATAAGGATATCAAAGGAAGACTTTAAAATAATTTCTAGGAGTGAGGAGACCTGAACATGTTTATGTACTCAATTCAGAAATGGACAATGGCAATCCAGAAAGTAAAGGAGATCATTGCTGGAGTAATGTCCTGGAAGAGGTAGGAGGGATTGAGATGAAGAAAAATTAGCTATTTTATTTTATTTTTTAAAATTTTAAAAGTATTGTTTTCTCTCTGATCCATGTACTTCCTTACAATGTGGGATCCTCCCCTTCCCAAACCAAATCCTTGTAACAAATTCACAAAGTCAAATAAAAATAAATCTTTAACTGGCCATGTCCCCAAAATATTTGTCTCACCCTTCACTTGAGTCCATTCCCTCTCTTCCCAGAGGTGGAGTGTACTCATCACTTATTTCCAGTCTTCTGGAATTGTGGTTTTGATCAGATTTCTTAAGTCTTGATTGTCTTTACAATGTTGTTGGTACTGTGTATAGTGTTCTCCTGGTTAGAGAGATTGGCACATCAAATAATTAGGGATAATTTTTTTTCCACTGAAACAAGAGAAAAGGAGGACAAAATAGGAGATGATGTTGAGGACCTTTGAGGATTAGAAGAAGAGAGGGGAAGGAGGTCCAAGGTGTGGCCTCAGCCTTCTCAGGAAATGGGAGACTAAAATTAGATTGACCAGTACTTTGTCTATTTTGTTTGTTTTTTCAAAATACCAGCTTCTAGTCTTATTTATTAGTTCAATAGTTCTATCATTTTCGATTTTATTAATTTCTCCCTTAATTTTTAGGATCTCTAATTTGGTTTTCTTCTGGGGGTTTTTAATTTGTTTGCTTTCAAGTTTTTTTGATTTGCATGTCCAATTCATTTATCTCTGCCCTCCCTAATTTGTTAATATATGAACTCAAGGATATAAATTTTCCTCTGAGTACTGCTTTGGCTACATCCCATAAGGTTTGAAAGGATGTCTCACCATTGTCATTTTCTTCAATGAAATTTTTAATTGTTTCTATGATTTGTTCTCTAACTAACCAATTTTGGAGAATCATATTATTTAATTTCCAATTGATTTTTTATTTGGCTCTCCATGTACCCTTACTGATCATTGTTTTTATTGCCTTATGATCTGAAAAGGTTGCATTTATTATTTCTGGTTTTCTGCATTTGTAGGCCATGCTTTTATGACCTAGAGTGTGGTCCATCTTTGTGAATGTGCCATGTGCTGCTGAAAAGAAGGTCTATTCCTTTCTGTCCCTATTTATTTTCCCCCATATATCTATTAACTCTAATTTTTCTAAGATTTCATTCACATCTTTGACCTCTTTCTTATTTATTTTTTGATTTGATTCATCTAAATTTGATAGTGGTTGGTTCAGGTCTCCCACTAGTATAGTTTTACCATCTATGGCTTCCTTCAATTATCCTAGTTTCTCTATTAGAAATTTGGGTGCTATATCATTTGGTGCATACATGTTGATTAGTGATATTTCCTCATTGTCTATACTCCCTTTTATCAGGGTGTATTTACCTTACCTATCCCTTTTAATCAGGTGTATTTTTGCTTTGGCTTTGTCAGATATCATGATTGCAACTCCTGCCTTCTTTCTGTCAGTTGAGGTCCAATGGGTCTTACTCCAACCTTTAATTCTGACCTCGTGAGCATGTACCCACCTCAGGTGTGTTTCTTGTAGACAACATATGGTAGGATTCTGGATTCTAATCCACTCTCCTATTCATCTACGTTTTATGGGTGAGTTCATCCCATTCATGTTCAAAGTTATGATTGTCACTTTTGAATTCCCTAGCATTTTGATATCCTCCCCTAGTTCTGACCTTTCTTCTTTTGCTATATCCTTTTAAACCAATGGTTTATTTTTAATCAGCCCCCCCCCCAATCCCTTGCCTTAATATGTTTCCCTTTCTGACCCCTCCTTTTTTGTTCCCTTCTTGTTTTTTTTAGGGTCTGTTAATTTCCCTCCCCCCTCTCCTTCCCTCTCTTTTTCTATTCCCTCCCCCCTTAACCTGTTGGATAAGATAGAATTCAAGATCCAAATGGATCTATATGCTCTTCCTTCTCTGAGTTGATTCCACTGAGAGTAAGGTTTAAGTATTACCTATTAGCACTCTCTTCCTCTCCTTCTTGTAAGAGTATTCTTCCCCTCCCCTTCCCATGTGTATCTTTGTGTGAAAAAGATTATTCAATTTAATTTATTTCTATTTCTTCAAGTATCTCTTGGTACCATCATCAATTTCCCCCCCACCCTTTTTCTTTTTCCCCCATATCATCTTAATGCCCCAATCTTTCCCTATGCATGATTCTTCTAATTACTCTAATAATGAATACAATTTTTGAGAGTTACAAATAACATTTCCTCCCTATATATATACATATATATATATATATATATATATATATATATAATTTGATCTAATTTTAGCCCTTATAGAAGAGTATTTGAATAAAAAAAGCCATTTTCCTCCTTTTCCCTTTCTTTCATATCTACTTTTTCATGTTTGTCTTGTTCTTTGTGTTTGGGTATCAAACTTTCCACTGAGTTCTGGTCTTTTCTTTACAAATACTTGGAAATCTTCTATTTTGTTGAATGCCCACACTTTCCCCTGGAAGTATATCGTCAGTTTTGATGGATAGGTGATTCTTGGTTGAAGACCCAGTTCTCTGGCCTTTCTGAATATCATGTTCCAGGCCTTGTGGTCCTTCAGTGTGGAAGCTGCCAGGTCTTGTGTGATCCTGAATGGTACTTCTTTGTGTCTAAATTGTCTCTTTTTGGCTTCTTATAAAACTTTCTCCTTAGCTTGGAAGCTCTTGAATTTGGCAATTACATTCCTGGGAGTTGTCTTTTGGGGATTTAGCATAGAGGGTGTTCTATGAACTCTTTCAATGTCTATTTTGCCCCCTTGTTCAAGAACTTTAGGGCAATTTTCTTGGATGATTTCTTGTAGTATGGTGTCAAGGTTTCTGTTTATTTCTGGGTTTTCAGGTAGACCAATGATCCTCAATTTGTCTCTCCTTCCTCTGTTTTCCTGATCTGTCATCTTGTCAGTGAGATATTTTATGTTTTCTTCTAATTTGTCAATCTTTTGACTTTGCTTTATTAATTCTTGATGTTTTGCAAGATCATTCTCTTCCAGTTGCCTAAATCTGGTCTTTAAAGACTGTTTTTCCCTTTCATTTTGGTCTGCCTTGCTTTTTGTGGCTTCCAGCTGTGTCTGCAATTGGGAGTTCTTGTCTCTCAGACTGTTGATCTCTCTTTGAATTAATTTCCATTTTTCTTGCCAGAAGGTTTCCATCTTTTGGATACAGTCCAATTTAATTTCTTCCAGAACTTGTGGACAATTTCCATTTTTTTGTGAGGGTTTTGATTTTGTTTGAATTTCATCCTCTTTTTCCTCTGTAGCCTGGATTTTCCCTCCATAAACAATTTCAAGGGTCACTGTCTTCTTCCTGTTTTTCTTGGAGGATTGGTCTTGGGCACAATGAGCCATCTCTTTGGTGGTTTTCCCTTTCCTTTTTAGTCAGAAATCTGAGTGAGATGGGCAGTTTTTCTGTTTGTGGAGTTAAAGAGTGAGGTTTTTGCCTGAAGCAAGCTTTCTAATCTCCACAGCCTCCACTGTTTGCTAGAGTACTTCCCTTCTGCACTCTCTCCAGTGCACAGAGGTTTCCTATGTAACTGCTCTCGGGGTACATCCCTGGCAGTCCTAGTCAGCTCACAAGGACTTAGGGGTGCCCCTTTCTCACTCTAGAGTTGTCTTTTGCTCACTTGCTGTTTCTGCTGTGTGCTGGTTCTGACTTGGTGAGGTGGGGGAGGGTAGATTGGCTCACTTTGTGTGTGAGCTTTTTCTCCTTCTTATAGTGTAGAAATGCTCAAACTCAATGTACCTTCAATGCTGCGCCCTACTATAGAGTCCCTCTGTTCTTCTGAACATGGTTTTTATGTTCTTTTGAGGTAGTCTATTTTGTTGGGTGCTGGGGAGAGGAAGCGACTCATGTCTAGATTGCCGCCATGCTTACCCAGAAGTCCCAGAATGCACATTTTATTACAGGATTTGGGATGTGTTTGGTTGTTTTAGTTGTGTACAACATTTTGTCACCTCATTTTGAGATTTTCTTGGCAAAAATACTGGATTGGTTTGCCATTTTTTTCTACAGCTCATTTTTGCAGATGAGGAAATGAGACAAATAGGGTTAAGTGACTTGCACAGGGTCACACAGTTTAAAAGTATCTGAGACTAGATTTAAACTCATAAAAATGAGTTTTCCTGATTCCAAGACCATTGCTCTATAGTCTTTGTTTGGGGTTATTTTTCTAGTAAAGAGATGGAACAAGGGCTGTGGTTGCCATTTTTTCAATCCAGAAAACATTGATTAATTACTTTGCATGAAAAGTAGAGGTATGCCTAGAGCAGGGGTAGTGTGGCAGCCTACTTTGCTAAGATATCAAGCACTATGTCACTTATGTGCTTGGGAAGACACAGACTTCAGATACAGCCTCTGCCCTTGTGGATTTTATTGAAGAAAGATTCTGGGATTAGGAGAGCTGCAATGTTGTGTAAGGAGAGAGGAGAAACCGTAGAGATTTAGCTGCCTTTATCTTCCCTGTCTGCTACCACTTACCAGCAAGCATATAATGAGGGCAGACACTAGGGGGAAAGATTGGGGTTGATTTTCCATAAGGTGGTTGGGCTTAGAGTAGGAATGGAAAAGAAGTAGAAAGGGACAACCATGTTACCAGGTGGCCATGTTTATCTGAGAAGTGAGCACATATCAGAAGTATACAATTTGAAGACTGCTAGATATAGACTTGCTCATTTTTTCTGAGAAGCATTTTTAGCACAATGCCTGAAATACAGCAGGCATTTAATAATTGCTTGTTGATTGATTGATTGACCTCTAATTGGCCATTTTAGCCCAGTCTAAAAGTTAGAGGACATTTAAGAATACACTGAACCAACCGGGGTATCAAAATGCTCCAAAACAGGATGGATAGAATTGCAAATGCTAATTTACCTTTGATTTGAATTAACTAGAATGAAAAAAAAAACAAAAAACAAACACAATGTCCTGAACTCAGTGCAAAGTACTTAGTTTTTAAAAAGGTTAATCAATCAATAAATATGTATTGATTTCACACTGATGTGTGTGAACATTTTGCTTTTCTGACCTTGAAAGGCAAAACAAAATAGCTGTTTCCACTGGGGCGAGAGTTTATTCATTTTCTTAGTGAAAGTCAAAGTTAAAATGGATATTTATTCTAAGCTAATGGCTTCAAATGCTTTCTTTCAGTTCATTTTAGTGTGGGGTCTTGTGCAAGGATAGTACTAGATACCAAGGATTCAAAGTTAAAAAAACATGAAACAATCTTGCCCTTAAGGAACTTATATTCAATTAGAGAGTTAGGAGTTGATAGAGTTCTACCTATGCTATAAAATAGGAGGCAGCTAAGTGGCTCAGTGGATGGAGCACTGGATCTAGAGTCAGAAAGGCCTGAGTTTGAATTTGACCATAGATAACTCCTAGCTGTTTGACCTTGGACAAATCACTTAACTTCTGCTTGCCTGACAAAAGGATCCACTGGAGAAGGAAATGGTAAACCACTGCACTATCCTTGTCAAGAAAACATCTTGGATAGCTATGGTCCATGGAGCCACGAAGAGTAGGACATTACCAAAAGACTGAACAAAACCAAAAAGAATTCTATGAGATTCTTAGAACCTGGAACAGGGCCCATCTAACCATTTTTTTGCCATTTTTAAATGGGCAGGGTTTTCACATTTCTTCAACAAGATTCAAGAAACATTTATTCCGTATATTTTATGGATGTATAAGGCACTGTGCTGAGCCTGGTGAGTCATAATACATACACATAGAACCCATTTTAATAAGCTTCTGACCTGAATTTCTATATTCCATTGAAAATTTGATAACTTCAAGGACTATTGCTATTGAACACCTAAGGGATGCACTGCTCTGTGTGTGTGTATGACAGTGGTCCAGGCTCTGTGTGTGTGTGTGTGTGTGTATTTCATAGGAAAGCTAGGTGATTCCTGAAACACCACAACTGCTCTCTCAAGCCACACCAGCTCATGTCCTGCCTTCCTTAAGCCCACAGGAAGATCGAGTGCCACTTTATAACAAATTTGCCTGTAAGGGAGTATAATGTGTAATTTGCCCATAAGATGATTCTGTATTAAAGTCACTAGTTTAGTCTTGTATGCAACACCTCTAAAACACATGCAGAAAGAATTCTTCTTTCTTCCTCCTCCCCAACTGTTCTATCACTGCCACTTGGCTGGGCAAGCTTAAGAAAGGCTCCCCTTAGCCAAATTAAAAATTCATGCTTAGGGATGGAAATGCAATATTGTTGGAAAAATAAAGAAAATTCTAGGGCTCTAATCCCACCCTATATTTGGACTTTCCTCTCTCATTCCTTTTTATCCTACCTCTCAGCCTTAATTTTCCTCATCTGTAAAATGGGAATAATGCCACCTCTGGCTTTGGGATTATTGTGTGAAGTTCAAGAGAGAAGTATGCAAAGTGCTCCCCACCCCCCTTACTATGCTATAGAAAGACCCACTATTATTATGAGCTTGAAACTTTTTGGTAGGATATGGACAGGAATCATGTAGGATGAGAAAGCCTGGTGGTATTGTGATCTGCAGGGGAGAAATGAGTACCCATGGCAGGGAGATCATCTGAGTATCCTAGCAACACATTTAAGAGCCATGATATTGTAAGAAAGGTGATATTTTGTTGGGAATTGGGGCTCTCATAGGCACTATTTCTGATCTTGCTGCTGCATTGTTATGTCCATTAAAACACCATTTACTTCATTTTTCTCATTTAAAAAATGGGGATAATCATTTCCTCCCAGCTCAAGCAAGAAGGTTGTAACTCCTAACTAACTAAATGCCTATAGGATATATTCAATTGATCTAAGAAAGGTACTGCCTAAACACAAGGCATTGATTTTATTAATAGTTCATTTCTATTTTATCTGTATAGAAATGAGAAGACAACTAATCATGAAAGCTGTTGCCAAGAGACAACCTGATCCTTTCTATCAACTTACCATAAACTGACTGAAATGTACAATTTAATGAATGCCTTGTTTTATCTTTTATGTTATAATGTCCTTGAATCTTTCTTTCCCTCAATACAATGGACCTGAAAGTTTTCATATTTATTATGGTGTAAGCTAACATTTATATAATTAAAGTATAAAATAATGTACAAAATTTCCACAATTAAGAGGCAATTGGGTATAGTGCTAGGAAGACCTGAGTTCAAATCTCAGATAGTCATTAATTGTGTAACCCTGGGCAAGATACTTTATTTCTGTCTGCCTCAGTTTCCTTAATGGTAAAATGAGGATAATAATAGCACCTACCTCATACCCAGAATTACTATGAGGATCAAATGAGTTAATATTTGTAAAACTACTTAGTCAAGTGTCTAGAACATAGCAGGGTATCTCTCTGTCTCTCTGTCTATGTCTGTCTATCTGTATGTATCTTTCTATGTCTATGTCCATGTCGATGTCTATGTCTCTGTCTGTCTCTTTCTTTTTCTACCTCTTTATATGTATATAAATATATATCTATGCTTATTGCCTATATAATTTACTAAAACCCAAATCTAATGTTTCATTGTGGATCACATGTTCATTGACTCAAGTTAGGAGGGATTTTAGAGGCCATATTGCCCAAGCCCCTTATTATACAAATGAGGGGAGATGAAGTTCTTGAAGTTAAGCCAGTAGAACACAGGGTCTGGCACTTAGTTGCAAAGACTTGGAGGATAAGCCCAGCGATGGATAGTCTATTGTGGCTCTGAGAACTAGCCCAAGCTGGGAGAGACTCATTATTAGATTATTGGCCAGTAAGTGTTGAGCTTTTCCCAATGATAATTATTCACAAAGGCAACTAGTAACCAGAATTGTAACCAGCAATTTTCGTGTTCAGGGTGAACAATGTGAAGCCTGTTCTCAAATAAACTTTGTAATTCATAATGACTTTCTTACCTTAGTAGAGAGCAATCTATTCAAAGGAAGGAACTGTTTCAATTTCAGCACTGTGCCTGACACACAATAGGGACTTAATAGATGATTATTGATTGATGACATGAAATTAATACAAGATTTAGTTGAGTAGAAATTTAGTTGAGTGGAAAGGGAGCTTCCTTTCAAGTGAGAAACTCTAAAGTGCTTTATTTTGGGGAAGGAGAAGACCCCTAGACATTATCCAGAGAGGTTGGAGGAGAATTAGGGTGGAGGTGAACTAATTGATTCATGAGGCCTGTGGGAGAAAACTTCTGATTCTACATAGTGATTCTCATTAAACAGATGCTAAGCTAAGTTGGTTTTATACTACTAAAGTGGTATAAATTCTGTCAAAAAAGAAATTGTTATATTTTTTAGAATTAAGCAATCTTTCAAAATCATTATTTAACAATTTTACTCCCTCTTAATTTGTGGTTTTTTTGGGGCAACACCCTAGTTCTGCCCTAATTATAGCGCTACTAGTGACGGTTGGAGGAAATTGTAGTTTGTGCCAGTGAAAGAAGTACATGTTTTGTTGAAATCAAGTA